>NC_043991.1:32279545-32414123 GCF_902150065.1 Myripristis murdjan | reverse complement strand
TGAAAGAAGACTAGCTGAGCCAGTTGATTCGCCTTATCGTATGAAAGCTGTTTGTGATCTGCTGCCGGAAACACTAGATGGTGTCGACTTGGAGACAGTTGGGTACCACAGGAACTGCTACCTGAACTTCACATCAAAGCTGTCTCGATTGAAAAGCTCATCAAGTGCTACTGCAGATCAGCCCTCTGCAACACAGAAGTATTCTCCTCGAAAGTTGAAAGCTGCACAAGCAGCAGCATGCTCTCTTTTTCCTAAAGAATGCATTTTCTGTGACACGTTTGAACTAAAAGTGCATGGGAAAACCAAGAGGACCATCAAGTTCCCATCATGGAAGAACAAAGAGCCAGCTTGGAAGCGTATTGAGCCCATGGCGGAAGCTCTTGGAAAAATCAGTCTGCTTCGTAAAGTCAAGGATGAAGATCTCTTTGCAAGAGAGGCTCGATACCATGAGACCTGTCGTAACAACTTCAACCTCGAGTACTTCCACCATACTCGCGAGATGGAGAGGGAAGACACAGGCCAGGCTAAGAAGACTGCAGCACATAGTGCAGCCTACAGTGCAGTGAGAGAGTATGTCAAGGAGCAAATTGTAGATGGGAATCAGGTCCTACAGCTCAGCTTGCTGAGTCACCTATATGTCCTTGAGCTTGAGAAGCAGAGTGCACCAAACCCTGAATATCGAGGTGAGAAACTTATGAGCCGTCTACAGAACGACGAAGAGCTTGGGAAATGTTTGGCCTTTTCCAAGGTTTCACTGAAAAACAAAGGATTTTTTTCATTTTACTTGGTCTACAGTTCTCGTATCACTCTGGAGGATGCCATGGCATGTGCATATCAGCTTGGAACTGCTGATCAAATGAAGGATGCAGCCCTCTCCCTGCATAACATCATTAAGAAGGCCTTCCTGGAGTCCAGTGTGTTGCCCTGGACACCTACTGCAGATGAACTACACCAGCGAGCAGATAAGCCATTGCCTGAGGAACTTGACAGGTTTCTCACCCTTGTCTTGTCTGGTGCTAGTGATTCTAAGGGCTCTAGTTTCCCGACGCAGCGCGGGGTGGCGCAGTGAGGCAAACCCCGCGCAGAGCTAGTTTCGACCGGCGAAACGGCCGAGGCAGACAGTTTCCAAGTTTCGCAGACGGAGGTTCGCCAAGATGGGAGTGGCGGCGCAGCGGGGGGAGGTGCCGACAGATTCGGCTTGGCGCAGTGACAGTTTCGTGCCAAAAGGCTTCGCCGAGGTGCGCCAAAAGCTCGCCATCTGAAACCACGTCTACTTTCAGCGCAAGGCGGAGCGGAGCCGGCGCAGTGGAAGTTTGGCTGGCTGGCGCACATCACCAAAACCTCACAATCAGCACAAACGGTGCCAATCTCCTTTGATCTGACATCAGCTGTGACGGGACAGTTGATATGGAGATATATGTATGTGCTGATTGTGATCGTAGCATTGAATAGTGTTTTTCTCGGTATTTATTGCATCGTTCATGTGCCTGACATTCCGGAAGCCTGCCTGTGAGGTTTTGGTGACGTGTGCGCACTGCTCGCCGGTCTCCGCTCCGCGCCTGTCTCCTGAGCTCCTCTCCGCCTGCGGCAATAGACCTCTATGTCAGTTGTGTAAACTTTCATTACGCCTTCGCGCAGCGCATTTTAAAGGCAAGGACAGGGGCTCATTTGATTGGTTACATGTGAATCGGCTGTGTCAAACCCACTCCACGCCTTCTCTCCTCCCTTGTGCCGGTAGGAGGGACGGCGGAGTACTTGCGCCACCGAGAACGGCGTGCCAAACTTGGAAAATCCGCCTGGCCACACCCAGTTGGCGAAGCGCATCTGCACTACGCCCCCGCCTCGCCTGGTCTGCGAAACTAGAGCCCTAAGTGTGAGAAGACCCGCCGACTTGTGCTTTCTATAGGACAGGACCTCTGCAGAGCAGTGACAAATGGTGAGTGGAAACTTCCCAAGCACATACTTCTATGTGCCACAGTTCGTCACTTGTACCGCAGCAAGCAGCTGACCACCATTCTGCAGAGACTGGGTCACTGTGAGTCATACGATTTTGGGTTGGAGCTGGAGACTGCTGTGGCCAAGGCCATTGATGAAGTGTCAACCTTCCTCACACCCTCCATCATCACAGGGGACGGGAACGAGGTGTTCCACAATGAGTGGGACAACCTCAACAAAATCACAACAAATGTCCATGGCTCAAACATAGTCAACATTGCTGGAGGCATCATGGTCCAGGAGACAAAGCCTGGTGCCACAAGCAGTCAGGAGAGAACACTTCCTAGATATGACAGGACCATGGATCGTTGTCTGAAGCTTGAGACACCCGAGACCCTCCCTCTACTAAATCAGAGTGGGCCCCAAGTTCCCTGCAAATGCATCCTTCATCCCTCCTGCTGAGAATGACCAGATGTTCAAGTCCTGTCTCCAAGTGTACTACGTCTGGATTCTGAGCAGGTATGAGTGTTCCTAATCATAACTATGCATATATTTGACTTTTTGGTCTTTAGATGCAATTGGTTTTACTTAAGCATTATTTTAATTGTAGTGAAATAACGGTTCCAGGGTGATCTCAAGTAACGGCAAGCAGAAGATGCCAGGTCAGGGCGGCTTTATCTCATGCACTGGTGTTACTCCTCAAAAAAAGTCTACCATCAACTATTACATGCCTATCAACCAGCCCATCACACAGTATGAGGTAGTGCAGGAGCTCCTGAGGCAGTCTGAGGAAGCTACAGCTGAGGTCAGTCAGAAGTATACCATCAACACCTTTGATCTCGGTCTGTGCATGAAGGCCCTGCCACTTGTCTGGAAGTGTGCCATTCCACACCAGCATGAACTACCTTGGCAGGATCACTAACCATAAGTGCCGTGGTTCAGGCTACGCTGAGATCCTCCTTGAGGCTCATCTGGTTACAAGTGGCTGCCTAAAGAGTGTGCTAAGTGGAAAGGCATACTCCAAGGCTCTCTTCTGTTTCAAGACCGTCTGCGAAGCACTGGAGCGGCTGCTGCTGGAACGCTTCATTGAGGAGGAGGATATCCAGCTCACACCTGAGGCTCTGCTCAACCTCATCAAGTCATGTGACCGACAGAACCTGAAACTTGCTCTTCAAGATGACTCCGCCCTCAACATCATCAGGCATTATCTGGAGTACCAAGACAAGGTCCGCAAGGGTCATCTCGGCAAGACAGCAATGTTCTGGCTGTCTGTCATGGACCACGGGCGGCTAGTTTTCATGCTCCTCTTCTCTGTGAAGACCAACAACCTGGCACTTTTCCATAAGTGCAATGGGGATATGGCGGACTTGTTCTTTGCATTTGATGGTCAGAATTACGCCAGGTAATTATACTGAACAAAGTTATTGATTAAGATTGTGAAACTTCAGAGTTTATATAAAGTATAAGTCACATTCAACACTCAACAGCATTATTCCCACTTTATCAGGTACCTGGTCTGGTTTGAGGTCTTCTTGACCAACTTGGAACTGACTCACCCTGGCGCCACAGACCACATGAAGAAAGGGGCCATCGCTGTGGCTCGTTCCCTCATCCCTGGTGCCCTGAGTGCTGTAGACAAGACCATGGAAGAGACCTTCATGAAGTTTGCCAAGTCTTCAGGTATGCAATGAAGGTCAAATTATAGAATAGTAGGTTATAGTGGCAGCTTGGTTTCTGTTGATTGTTAAATTGGAATTGATCCCATTTGCAGGAGGTCTGCACGGCATTTTCACTAACTTCCCAGCCTATCAGCACTGGTGCCGAACCACATCTGCACGAGCCCAGTACTTTGAGATGTTGCTGGAGATGTGTGGTCTTATCGATGACCCTGAGTTCCCCAAGGCTGGGAAACATCGTGAGCTGGACCCAGCCCAGATCAAGAAAAGTGAGGAGTCAGTCCAATCCACCATTGCTGCCATCAAGAGTTTCAACAACCCCTTCCAAATGACAAACAAGGAGCGCCTCTACTCTCTCGCCTCCGGTGCTCCTGTCTCCCTTGAGGTCGAGGTTGATGTCCTCCGTGCTGAGGCTGTTGGCAAGGCTGCCAAGGAGGCGTTCATCCAAGATCGGCTTCAGGGTGGATGTGAGGCAAGCTTCTTCAACCCCATCAAGAAGCAGAAGTTGCTGAAGATGGAGGCCTGCAACAAGACGATTAAGCTCAAATCCTCAGAGGGAAAGGTAAAACAATTTATATGTTGTATGCTTTGATATATTAATTTTTATCGATTTGCATAATATCCTACCAGAATCACTTGTTTAGATTAATGCTGTGGTGCATTGGTTGTACTATATGCTTGTCATTGTATTCCAGCTCATACAGTACCAGGAGCAGAGCAACCTGGCCTTCCAGCTGCTCGTCAAGTCACAGGTTCAGGCAGAGCCACTTGATCTTGATGAGCTGATGTGCTACTCCCTCTCACCTGTCCCTCACTCCCTCGGCACTCCTGATGGGTTCTTTGCCAAGACCAACAAAGCCACCATGCTGCACTTCCTCTTGAATGACAGGACAGATGAAGTAACCTACCCCAAGGATGCCATCTTCATCCAAGATGGGAATGCCCTCTTTCATTCCCTTGCAAACCTGCCTCCTACATTTGGAGCAATCTGTCTGCATGTCCTGGACCAAATGGTGGCCAAGAAGCACTTCATCTTCTCCACTGACTCCTACCAGCCTGACTCTATCAAGGCACAAGAGAGGCTGAGGCGCGGCTTCTCTGAGAAATTCATAGTGAAGGGTACGGCCACTAGGAAACCCCAGGACTTTAAGCTATTTCTGGACAATGAGGAGAACAAGCGGCAGCTCTGCCACTTGATGCTTAAGGTCTGGGGGAGTGAGGAAGCAGCATCCCAGCTGGCGATGTGCGAGACAACTGTTCTCGTTGTGGAAGGAACAGCTTATCAGCTAACATCATCAGATGGCAAAGTAAGTTGATTGATCCATCCCTAGGAAACTTCAATGAGGTCTTGTGTTAGCAGATTGTTTGCCAATAATATAAGCTACCATACATTTAGGTGTTTTGTGCTATTTCAGGTTGAGGTCACTGAGATCCATGCCCTCCAGTCAGACCAGGAGGAGACAGACAGCCGGGTTGTGCTCTATCTGCATCATGCTGTCAAGCTGGGCTTCAAGTCGGCAGTAGTGAGGACCCCGGACACAGACATCTTCTTCATCCTCCTGCATCACGCTGACACCATCAATCTTGTCATCTACCTTGACACTGGCACAGGCAGGCACCGTCAGCTGGTCAACATCACAGAGTTAGCCACCTCTCTTGGGCAGCCATACTGCAGCACCCTGCTTGGCTATTATGTATTCAGTGGTGAGGACTGTACCAGCGCCTTCAAGGGCAAGGGCAAGTTGGCACCGCTCAAAAAGCTCCAGAAGAATCCCAGATTCCAAAAGGCTTTCAGGTTGGTGAATTAAATTTTAGATAATTTGGCATGTTATGTATATTGAATAAAATGCAAGATTTAGAAAGAGCAAACTTTGTACTTATCTCAGCAATCTTTTTACAGTCAGCTCGGGGATGAGTGGAAGGTGAAGCCGTAAGTGCAGGAGCAGCTGGAGGGCTTCACATGCATGATGTACAATCAAGCACGTGAGACTTCAGTTAACCTGGTCAGGAGCAAGATGCTCAAGAAGATTGTGGGAGAAGACGAGACTCTCAGCAGCAAGTCAAGAGTTGATTTTGCTCGCCTGCCCCCCTGCCAAGACTCACTCATCCCCCACATTCAGAGAGTAAATTATAGAGTGGCCTGTTACAAACGGGCAGCTGAGCCAATCTTTTGGAGGCCTAAGCCATATGATGAGGGTCAGGGGTGGGAGAAGAAAGAGGGAGGGATTTTGGAGCCTGTCTGGTCTTGTGGACCAATCCTGCCCCCATCTCTCATTGACCTGTTGGCTGCTGGTGTCGTCAGTGATGATGATGAGGGGGAAGAGGATGAGGTGGAGATTGATGATGAGACTGATGACGAAGATTAACAGTGAAACAGGGATTTGATTACTTTTGCCTTCAATTAGTTAGTGAATTAGTATTATCAAGTTTCAGTCAATCAGTTAGAGTCAATTGGAGTGATTGCCATCCATTTGATGACCTTGCATTGCATTTTGCAGGAAACTATTGCGAAACAAAAAAGCAAAAGTTATATTGTTATTAACCTAAAATGTGTTATTTTCCTGTTTTTCACCAATAAAGAGGGGTTGTACCATGTCAATGACCTTTCCAATTGATTTCTGGTGTCAAAATTATATGAGAAAGTGGGTTAATTTTTCTTTGTATGACGTCTGGTTCAGGACTTATGAAAATCACTGTTTTTCGCCACTGGTGCGGACATCAATTCAAGATGGCCGCCAAATGAACCCCATGGGACATTAGTTGACCTTGGCAACATGAAAAATTCTCAACTAGACACCATTAGGGTCCTAAAATAACAGGTTACAAAAAAATGCCATGCGGGTGCATGGGAACCTATTTCTCCTGCCCGACTATTAGTCTCTGTAAAAGAGTCTCCTTATTGGCGCTGCACTTATCAGTGTGTCGGTCTGTTCACAGAATGATAGGACAGCTACTCTGTCACCATAAGATTTGATGTAACTGGCCATTTGCTCATCCGTCATTATGCGTAACACTGCCTTGTCAACCTCCATCCATCCATTCATCATCCAAACCGCTTACCCTCACAAGGGTCGCGGGGGGTTGCTGGAGCCTATCCCAGTGCGGAAGGCACTGGGATAGGCTAGCCCAGGGATCTCCAACACGTAGCTCGCGAGCTACCAGTAGCTCGCGACCCCTCTCCAAGTAGCTCGCCAAAGGGTTAACGAATCTAAATATATTTGAAAATTTGACCAGTCAAATTATGATTAGTCACTCGGAAAACCAACTTGCATGTATATCCAATCAAATTCAAAGGTGTCCCGCCCTGTTCTTACACTTAATGATTATTTGCCAATTAGTTGTCAATCAAACAGTTGCGCACAAGTCAAGCTTGATGATGAGTCAGGGGTGATGTGAGATGGGCCGCAACCATGACCGCAGTAGCTAGCCATGCTAATAAGAGGCAGAAAATTTATTATTTTAATGAAAAGTGGGAAGCAGAGTTTTGTTTCACAAATGTCAACGACAAGTGTATCTGTCTGCTCTGCGGCGCAAGCGTGTCAGTCGGTAAAAGGTGTAACGTGGAGCGCCATTTCACCAAGGTCCACAGCAACTTTTCACGGGACTTTCCTGAGGGTAGCAGCCTACGAAAGGAGAAGATAAAGGAGCTGAAAGCAACACTTCAAAGACAACAGTCTCTCTTCACCAAACCTACAAAAAAGGCCAACGCCGCAACAGAGGCTTCGTTTAAAGTGGCGCACATCTTAACGAAGCACAAAAAGGCCTTCACCGATGGCGGGAATGTGAAGGAGGCTATGACCGCGGTGGCGGAAACGCTATTCAGGGACCATAAAAGTAAGACAGAAATTTTGTCTGCTATTGCCGATGTACAACTTGGTGCAAATACTGTCGCAAGGAGAGTGTCTGCGCTGTCTGCGGATGCGGTTGAACAGCTGGAATCGGACATGAACAGGTGCAAATGGTTTTCAATTCAGTGTGATGAGTCTGTGGACTCCAGTGATATAGCCCAGCTAGCTGTGTTCATTCAGATGGTGTTTGATGACTTTTCCACCAGAGAAGAGTTTTTGACCTTACTTCCGCTGAAAACTACTACCAGGGGAGTTGATATTTACAATGCAGTGAAAGACTACTTTGTAGGAAAAAAAATCCCTGTTGAAAAGCTGGCGTCCGTGACAACCGACGGAGCACCTGCTATGACGGGTCGTCACTCAGGATTTATTGCGCAGTGCAAAGCGGACCCGGACTTTTCTAAGTTTCTGAGCTATCATTGCATCATCCATCAACAGGCTATATGCGCAAAAGTTATAGGATTTGACCATGTCATGACGCCTGTTGTTAAGATCATCAACTCCATTCGAGCAAAGGCAAAGCAACACCGGAGCTTCAAGCTGTTCCTGGAGGAATGCTTTGCAGAGTACGGGGATCTCCTGCTCCACACTGAAGTCAGATGGCTCAGTCGAGGTAAGGTACTACAGCGCTTCCTTTCCTTGCTGGGTGAAATCAAGGCTTTTATGGAAACGAGGGAGGAGGATACCAGCCTATTATCAGATGCAGAGTGGCTACTTGATCTTGCTTTTCTGGCAGATATAACTGAGAAAATTAACCACCTCAACCTACAGTTACAAGGCAAAGATAAAAACATATCTGACATGATCAGTGCTGTTAAGGCATTCAGTGCAAAACTGTCATTGTACATTCAGCAAGTGAAAAACAAAAGGTTTCAGCACTTCCCCTCTGTCTCAAAGATGTTGGAAACTCACACAGGTGCAGCCAGCGTTTTAAATGTTTCTAAGTACTGTGACCTCTTGTCGAGGCTTGGACAGGAGTTTGCAGACAGATTCAGTGACTTTGAGAAACTTGAGCCCTGTGTGACATTTAAAGCCAACCCCTTCATGGATGTGGACATAAGTGAGATTTCAGGACAGATGGCTGAACTTTTCTGTGTTGATCCTGTAGAAATGGAAATTGAGGTTATAAACCTTCAAAATAATGTGCAACTCAAGGCTCAACAGCATTCTCAGCATTTCTGGAGCTTAGTAGAGCCAGGTAACTATAAGAATCTTCACCAAGCAGCTCTGAAAATGTCTGCTTTGTTTGGGCCTACATACCTCTGTGAGTCAGCGTTTTCTGACATGAATGTCATGAAATCAAAGCTCAGAACAAGACTGACAGATGAACATTTAAATGACTCCATAAGAGTGAACCTAAGTGGCTACACTCCGTCATACACCTCTCTTGTTGACTCCATGCAGTGCCAGTCATCTCACTAAAGACTGAATACATGTCACACATACAACTGGACATATACTCTTGTGAAGTGATGCAATGACATGTGGACATAACAAAATGACAAGTGAATAGGTAACAATATCTGTGTTTGTAATTGCATTGTTTTGTTTTGACAGCACTCAAGTTTTCATTTAATGTGAGATACACTGGAAAGAAATCCATACTGAAATACAAAATGCAGATGCAGGTGAACTAAATATTTTTTGTGATGTTGTAATACAAAATGTGAGTTGTGGATACCAGCATTTAGTTAATGATCAGTCAAATAAGCTTTTTCAGGTTTTGAGTATGAGTAGCTCTCGGCCATTTTCATTTTGTAAAAGTAGCTCTCAGAGGTAAAAAGGTTGGAGACCTCTGGGTAGCCTGTCCCGGAGCAGGCTAGCTTTCAGGACAAGTTCAGGATAGGTTTCCTATCCCGATCAGAGGTGAGCCAGCTTTGTGATACAGAAAATCTGGAGTTGAGCCTTAAGTTATCCCACTAACGCCTTAATCTACTGCTACCGGCACTAACGCTCTCCAATGTGTGATCCTTGCATAATAAGATGAGCGAATTAACGGCATTAATACAAAACAACGGAGACTACAGACACACCAGCCTTTTCTGCTTCATGGAGACGTGGTTAACGGAGGAAGTGGATATTAACCTGAACGGCTTTACGATCATAAGAGCCCATAGAGACAGCATGAAAACGCGGAAGAAGGTTGGTGGAGGGCTCTGTATGGCCGGAAATAACAGATGGGCAACTAACTTCACCATACATGATACTGTCAATACTAAGGACCTTGAGTTAATCACAGTATCCTTTAGACCAAACTACCTCCCGTGAGAATTCGGACAAATCACCGTTATTTTAGTTTATGTTCCTGGGCCTGATTTCTCACTTGCAGCAGATTGGATCACTGACAGTTACAACCAAGCACTTAATAGATCGGCAGACCAGCCTGTATTTCTATTGGGTGACTTCAATAACTGTGATATATCACCTCTGCTGCCCAATCTAGAACAATATGTGTCCTGTCCCACCAGGCAGAACAGAACACTAGATAAATGCTTTGGGAAGATACCTGATGCCTACGTCACAAGATGCCATCCACCATTAGGTCTCTCTGACCACAATGTAATCCATCTACTACCAAGATACAGACAAAAACTTAAAGCCCATCCTGCATTGACTAAAACTATCCCCATGTGGACTGATGACACAGTAGGAAAACTGCAAGGATGCATTGAAGTAACAGACTGGGATGTTTTCTTTGAAGGATGTGATAACAACATAGACTTTCTCACTGACTCACTCACCTCAATTTTGCACAGAATCTGTTATTCCAACAAAAACGGTAAAGGTGTATTCAAACAATAAACCGTGGATCACAAAAGATCTCAAACAAGCTCTGATCCAAAAGAAATATGCCTTTCTACAAGGAAATCAGAATGAACTGAATTCCATGAATAAGGATTTAAGGTGCAAGATAAGACAGGGGAAACGTCCCAGATAGCAAAATACAGTGATTCAACGTTGAATTTTGGTCAAATTGGTTATTTTTGGTTGAGGTGATAAATCTATGTTGATTCAATGTTTAATTACAGCTACCATTTCAACATTTGAAAAAATGTTGTTGAATCAGCATTGTATAGATGCTGGTTTTTCAATGTTGAAATGTCAACATGGTTTCAATGTATGGTATGCTGTGCGTCTGTGCCCCCGCCCCCCACCCCCGCAGGGGTAGGCGTGGGAAGCTCGCGAGACCTGCTCTCTCCTGAGACTTCAGTTCAAAACAAATGGTTGAAGGCGGTTGGCGGCTTTTATTACCTCTGAGTGAGAAAAAGAAGACGAACTGGTAAGTCCTTATGAAAACATAATGTATTTTCTAGGGATGAGCGAGTACACCATTATCTGTATCCGTATCCGTACTCGGAGTGGGCGGGGCCGAAACCGGAAGTGGGTGGGGCTTGGTCCGGAAGTCGGCTGAGTTTGACCGGAAATGGGTGGGGCTTATCCGGTAGGTTATTTTAAGCCTGAAATTGATACGGGTTGATCAGAAGTTGCTATATTTATTGTTTATTATATTTACAGAACAGCCTCAGAAGCTTCAGATCAAAGTTTTTGACCACAACAGTAAACAAACTATTTACAGAACAAGCTTTTTATGAACACAGAACATGAATATTATGAAGTACTAGAGAGTGTATATATATATATCTATATCTATCTATAGATAGATAGATATAGATATATTTATATTTATATAGATATATAGATAGCTTAATTTGTAATATTTATACTACTACTATATTTATTTTTTATGAACTACAGTGAGAAAGTGTCAGACTCTCAGTGCATGCGGCCAAAATAAAATCAAAATAATAATATACTTTGTGTGTTCAGCTAATGTATGTGTGTAAGTGGTGTGTGTGTTAAGACTGTGACTCTGTACCGCGTCCGGTACGAGAAAAGTTTTCCAACTGACTTTATATCAGTAAGAGGGAGCAGATGGTAAAAAAAAAACAAAAAACGCTGTGTCGTCAGTGAGAGACGCGACGCCAGTCGCATTCAGCCCTAACCCCTGACCCTAACTCTGCTCAATAGCAGCGCGTCTGTTACCAACCAAGTTTAGCAGAAACTCTACTGACTATCAGTGATTACAGACCGAGGGAAGAGCGAGCTGGAAAAAACCTGAAGCGACTGAAGAGAGACGGGCACACGGCGTAGGGGAGGGGCGCTGTGTGTGACTGGCCTATCACACAGCGTGGACACAGTCAGCTACCTAATGAAGATTTTCATTCATCACGAGCACGGATATTGACTCATATTACTCGGATCATACTCATACTCGGCAAAAGTGCTATATCCGTACCGGATACTCGTTTCAGCCGAGTATCCGGCTCATCCCTAGTATTTTCCCCTGGAGTTTCCAGCATGTCATCGTGTGACTATTGTTAACTTTGTGAATTATTACCGTGACGTTATAGCTTGTTAGCGTTAGCTAGCGCTAGCATGCTAGCTAACGCGAACATGCTAGCTAATGTGTATGTGTACGGCGGCTCGCTCAACTTCGTCGGTCGCTTTGATAAGATAGCGATCTGGAAATCCCACAACCTAGTGTGTTTGAGGCGAGCAGACGATGGCGTGTTCTTAATTTTCATAATTCGTCCAGATCATCTATGTATTTTCTTTTTCTCAGACATTTAAGGTTAATTTATTTACCTGACATGTTTCTGCGTTTGACTTCTGCCTTCATCAGAGTGTCACTGGGTGTTGGTGTGACGCATCTTTATCAGCTGTTGTTTTTTGGAAGGCGTGACCAACCTGTCAAATTTTGACAGGTCGGTCACGCCTTCTGCTGACCGCTCGCCCCCTGCAGGATGCCGCTCCAGGTGTGGGAGAGCATATATGCTCCCTCGTCCCTGTTGATGGTCCTCGGGCCTCGCTTCCTGATCTCAATTGCTTCCCTGATCCAGCGCTGGTGTTTATTTTCTTCCGTGCGGATGACTCTGGCCTTCTCCCAGTCCATGACATGGTTTTCCCGTTTACAGTGATCCGTTATAGCTGATTTGTAGTTTTCTTGTTGTGCCTTTTCTTTTTTTGTTCTTGTTTGTCTTGTCGCTGTCTCCTTCTCACATTCCTTCTTGTGTTCCGTTTTCCTTGTGATGAACCTCCTCCCTGTCTCCCCGATATATGTTTTATTGCATGACTGACACGGAATTTCGTATATGGTATTGCATTTGTTTTCCGGTTGTATTCTGTCCTTGGGGTGAACCAGTGCCTGGCGGAGAGTTGTGTGTGGTTTGACCGGCGTGTTGATGTTGTGTTTTTTAAATGCTCTTTGGATGCGCTCTGTGATCCCCCTGACATACGGTAATGTGACGGCTCCTCTGTGTTCTTGTTTACTTTTTTGTTTCTTCTGCTTCTTCTGTGTTTTGCTGTTTCTGACCTGTTGTGCACCTTTTTCTATTGCCCACTGTGGATACTGGCATGTCCTCAGTGCGTGTTGTATGTGTTTTTCCTCCTGTGTTCTATCCTCCGGGTCCGTGATTATTGTTGTGCGCTCGTGTAGTGTCCTGACGACCGATAACTTGTGCACTGTGGGATGTTCTGATGTCCAGAGAAGATATTGATCAGTGTGTGTGGGTTTTCTGTGTACTTTTATTTTGATGTCTCTGTTGTCTGTGTGATGTCTGTTCAAGTACAAAAATGATATTGATTGTTTTATTTCCTTTTCGTGTGTGAATTTGATGCTGCCAGTGGTGTCTATGGTGTTGAGATGATCCGTGAGCTGTTGTGTGTGTCCTGTCTTCACTTTCTCCAGGATGTCATCCACATATCGTTTCCATAGTGATGGTTTGTATTCCTCCGGTGCTGTCGACAGTGCTTTTTGTTCCAGGTCCTTCATGAAGAAACCACACATAATGGCTGATAGTGGGTCCCCCATGGCAAAACCTTCCTTTTGACTGTAAATGGTGTTTCTGAACTGGAAATATGTGGATGTGGCGATGAAATCAAGGAGTTGAGTGATGTCCTGTACTGTTAGGTTTGTGCGTCTCTTGAGCGTTCTGTCCGCTTTGAGCCTGTCCTGTACTATCTGTATGGTGGCCTGCGTGGGTGTTTTTGTGAAGAGGGATATGACGTCGTGTGATATTAGCACTGTCAAAATTTGACAGGTTGGTCACGCCTTCCAAAAAACAACAGCTGATAAAGATGCGTCACACCAACACCCAGTGACACTCTGATGAAGGCGGAAGTCAAACGCCGAAACATGTCAGGTAAATAAATTAACCTTAAATGTCTGAGAAAAAGAAAATACATAGATGATCTAAGTAAGAGAAGACATAATGAACTCAATCAAACATAATTCGTCCAGGTTCGGAGTGCGGGCCTCACATTACACATTACAACGCGCTCAAGCGCGATTGCCCCCGGTATGTGTGTCATCACGTTGAAATACGACACATGCATGGCCCGACGTCATCATTAATCAATATAGGCCTAGTTCAAATACATTCATCATGTCTTCCTTTTATCTAAAAGACGTTTTTGTAAGCTACCTTGTAATCAGACATGGGATGTTTATTTACCTTAAGTTTCGGAGGTAACTTCCTCCTTCAGAAAGGTCCAACTGACAGCCGGAGCGGCACCTGTTAGATCCGGCAGACTTGACCTGACCGTGTGGCCGTGCACTGTGCGGTGCCAGCCAGTGCCGGCCGGCATCAGGTCTGCTGAATCTGACTGAATCTGCACCATGCACACAGACTGCCGTAGGCTACTTTCATTATAAACCGACTTTTGTTTATACGCGGTTGCAGCAGCACAGCTGACAACACAGACAACATGGTTGATTATTGATTGCGCAATGCGGCGATTCGCCAGTAATCGCACTGCGTGCATTAAACGATTTTGCGGAGGCAAGAGGAAAGTTGCATGATTTGCACCGTATCCACGTTCGCGCTGCGTACGTGACCGTGCATGTGCTAGAGCATGAACGCTTGGGCGCGGTACAAACTTTGTAATGTGAGTAGCCTCTAACTCATTCATTTCATTTATTTAGATGTAATAAAAATGTCTTAAACTTCATTAAATTTGTAATTAAAAAATTAGCTGATACCTTGTCCATTTGACATGGTACACTTTACACTTTAGCACACTAACCACTTTCTCCATTATCTATTCAGATTACCTGCCTGGCATTAGTCGGAGGGTCCAACTCGGACATGATGATCCAGCGAATGCTATCCTCTACCGTGACAAACAGTCTAGCTGTGGACTGCATGTTTGGTGAGCCTGCATCTCAAAAAACTATTGAAGTTAATTTATGTGTATTTTAAATTTGATTATCACAATTAAACAAGATTGGATGCGTTTTCCTCACCATGAAATGAAACATAATCTACATAGATAAAAGAGTCATTCCATGGTGAGGGAGATGCATCCATTCTTAAGGCCGAGTGAAAATCTAGTACAGTAAAAACTACACTGCCTCTCTCTCTCGCTCTCTCTCTCTAGATAGATATATAGACACACACACCTTTATAACAAGTCTCTTTTTTTTTTTTTAGCGGCTGTTCGCCAATTTGACCACAAGTTGCTGGAATTCTCATACAGCGAGACTGTGAAGAAGTGGCTACATTATCCACCAGAGAGGAGTGGTGGAGTACCAAGGAAAGAAAAGAATTAGTTGTTTTCCTATCTGTTTTGTTCATGTTGAACTGGGTCATATAGTTCCTAGATTACCTGTTGAGCTGCAGTGGAAGTATAGTAACAAAAAGAGGGACTATAAAAACTGTTACCTTGAAAGATATTTGGCTTGTTCAGCCCATGTCAGTTTTCATTTAGGCACTGGACTATTGCTTTAGAACTGTTTTTTGTTGTGGACTTCCGGTGGCGCCGAGCACAATATGGCAGCATAGACAACGAGCTCCAGCAGTGGCCTAGCAAAATCCCCCCAATTCAAGAAATAACACTTTGAAACAGCTTGATACTGCACAGAAATGACCGGGGGAAAACGAGGAAAAGGTAGTCAAACACGAAGAAGGGACCCAGAGCGAGATACGGAGGGAGAAATGGACTCGGATGAAAGTGACACACGTAAAGATGGCGACCATGGCGGAAAAAACACTTCACTCGATTCCATTCGGATGGTAATGGACGAAGTCATGTCCACCTTCTACAGAGGGACCATCGAGAGCTTGCTGACCAGCTGCATCTCCGTCTGGTCTGGGAGCTGTAGGGCCTCAGACTGGAAGTCTCTGCAGAGAGTGGTGAGGACGGCGGAGAAGATCATCGGGACCTCGCTCCCCCCCATCCAGGATGTAGCAGACAGCCGCTGCCTATCCAGAGCCCACCGGATCATTTCTGACCCCACCCACCCCCAGCATGGACTGTTCTCCCGACTGGCGTCTGGCAGAAGGTTCCGCAGCATCCGCTGCAGAACAGCCAGACTCAGAAACAGTTACTTTCCCCTGGCCATCAGACTGCTCAATGCCAAATAACTTGTCATATGGACAATACATTTCTGTGCAATATATCTTTACGGAGGTATGGTTTCTTCAGGCCCAGGGTGTGTAGCCCAGTCCGGGAAACACCCCTGGGATGAGGAGAATTAATTACCTCCTATTTGTGCAATAACCCCCCCCCCACCCCCACCCCCCCTCCGCCGCCCGCCCGCCCAGCAGCTACGTATGGACAATACATTTCTGTGCAATATCCCTTTATGGAGGTATGGTTTCTTCAGGCCCAGGGTGTGTAGCCCAGTCCGGGAAACACCCCTGGGATGAGGAGAATTAATTACCTCCTATTTGTGCAATAACCCCCCCCACCCCCACCCCCCCTCCGCCGCCCGCCCGCCCAGCAGCTACGTATGGACAATACATTTCTGTGCAATATCCCTTTATGGAGGTATGGTTTCTTCAGGCCCAGGGTGTGTAGCCCAGTCCGGGAAACACCCCTGGGATGAGGAGAATTAATTACCTCCTATTTGTGCAATAACCCCCTCCCCGCCCGCCCAGCAGCTACGTATGGACAATACATTTCTGTGCAATCTTCCACTGTTAACACTGTTTAGTCAGTTGTTTTCTTTTTCTGTTGTTTACATTCTGTTCTTATTGCACTCGTTATTATTTACACTGGTTATTCAGTTGTTTACGCTGCTCAGTCCGTTGTTTACATTCTGTTTTTATCTAGTTATTCTCAATTGCACTCATTATTATTTATACTGGTTATTAGTTGTTTACACTGTTTAGTCTGTTGTTGTACATTCTGTTTTATCTAGCTATTCTAAATTGCACTCATTACTATTTAGCTCCTGTTTTTTAGCACTAGTTATATAGACCATATCATACCAGTTATATAGACTATATTTATGTATAATATTTATATTTATATATACCTAAACGGTCCCACAATTCCATCTCTGCTGTAATCCGGAAGCCAAGCAACGACATTTCGTTGCCAAAATCTCACTGCTGTGTTTTTTTGTGCAATGACAATAAAAGAAGTCTAAGTCTAAGTCTAAGTCTAAGTAAACTCCAGTCTGAGGTGAAGAAGGAACTCGCTGAACTCCGCTCGAGTTTCTGTGATGATATGAGAAAACAAATGGAAGAACTATCCTCCGACATCAACCAGAAACTACAAGAAGCGACTGGACAAATCGAGGGAGCGATCGAGTGCTTGGGAGAGGTGGAGGATAGAATGGCAGATTTGGAAAAGTGGGAAACGGGTGTTAAGGATGCCCTCATTCAGCTACTGAACAACCAGCAGACTTTGCAAAACAAAATCATCGACTTGAAGGGCGCTCTAGGCGCAATAATATTCAAATCTACGGAGTGACAGAAAATGTGGAGGGCTCCTCCATCGCCAAATGGGTCGAAAATATGATAAAGACTGAGTTAGGAGACACATTGGGTCTCGGGCAGACGGACGACCTGGGCATCGAACGTGCACATCGGTCACTCGCCCCACAGCCACCCACAGGAAGGCCACCACGCTCCATCGTGGTCCGCTTTCTACAATTCTCAGTCAAAGAGAAAATCCTGAGTGCGGCCTGGAAGAGGGAGATTCGCGTTCAAGGCCAGCGTGTGTATTTCGACCACGACTACACAGAAGAGGTGATGACAAAGAGAAAGGAGTACATCCCGATCAAAAAGAAGCTGAAGGAAAAAGGCATTCGCTTCCAAACTCCACTGACCAGGATGCCCGTCCACTTCAACACCGGAGCAGTCACCTACCACACCGCGGCACAAGCAGCAGAGGACCTAACAAAACGGGGTTTTACCTTTGATGAGTCCTTCCACCCGAAAAAGACGTCGGACATAACAGAGGAAACCCTGCATAATCTCATGCAATGGAACACAGTAGGAGCAAGCAGACGCGAGAGCAGGAAAGATCGCCAGGAACAAATTCGAGAGAAGCTCAGGGGATTCCGCAGGGCAGCTCAAACCGACGACACAATGGATGGGTAAAATATTCCCCCCTCCTCACTAGTGGGACCTGAGTAAGTTATGTAATCATTAATCTGGCACTGAGACTTATTCTGTTAACATCTTCAAAGGAAAGAACTACCTTTCTCTAATGGATAGTTTGTAGCCATAAAGAGGCCATTGCTTACAGAAAGTGTGCCACAACCTTTTTTTTTTTTTCTTCACATTCTTCTTGCTGAGGGGCCCCACTTAGTGGCCTGTTCCCCTCATTACAAAAGGTGAAATGTCAACTTTTACATTGGAAGTTCTGTTTGATACAGTTGTTCACTTATTGTATTATAGTTCATGTAGTTTCTTTGTTCCATTTGATGTTTACTTTCTGAGGTCAGGATTTGGATGTCAAAGACACAGTGTTCTTGGAGTGGGTTGAATGCACGGTCTATATTACAATATACTTTCATTGAACGTTAATGGGCTAAATAATCCAATTAAGAGGAGCAAAATGATAGCAAAAATGAAAAAGGAAAAGATAGATATTGTACTCTGGCAAGAAACACATCTGCCTCCGACCGAACATGAGAAACTGAAGAAATTGGGCTTTAGAAATGCTTTTTTCTCTTCTTATAAAAATGGCAAAAAGAGAGGAGTTGCCATACTGATTTCAAATTCCCTCAATTTTGAATGCGTATCGGAGATAAAAGATAAAGATGGCAAATTTGTTCTTGTTAAGGGTAAGCTGGAACATAAAGAGGTAACCTTTCTTAATGTATATGCCCCTCCCCCTGGAAATGATGTGGCTTTTTTAAAAAAGGTGTTTGACTTAAGAGCATCAGAAACCTATGGTACCCTAATTTGTGCAGGAGACTTCAACATGCTTCTTAACCCTAGACTCGATACAACTAATAAGAACAGGAAAAAGAACTCTGCAGAGAAAATGGTTGTCAAGATTCTTCAGGACCTGGGATTAATAGATGTATGGCGAAACATACACAGATGTGAAATGGGGTATACTTTTCATTCAACTCGTCACGGGGCTTACTCCAGGATTGATTATTTTTTTTATGTATAACAGAGATCTACATAGAGTAAAGAATTGTAGAATAGGCCAAAGGGATGTCTCAGACCACTCGGGGTGTATTTGACCTTAGATTTAGAAAACAAACAGAAAAACACAGTATGGAGGTTAAATACCAGCCTGTTAAATGACCAAACATTTATAAAGGAAATGACCACACAGTTTAATCTATATATACAGGAAAATGACAAAGGAGATGTAAATCCAACCATACTTTGGGACGCTGCCAAGGCAGTACTTAGAAGATCCATTATAGCTAAGACATCACTCCAAAAGAAACAAAAGAACAAAAAGTTATTTGATTTACAAGAACAGCTTAGGAATTTAGAACAGATACACAGTAGTAGGAGGGATTCTATTACCCTAGCAAAAATGAAACCAATCAGGCAGGAAATTGATAAAATACTTAGTGAAGAAATAGAGAAAAAATTAAAGTTTATGAAACAGAGGTTTTACAAGGCAGGCCCAAAAGCTACAAAATTACTAGCCTGGAGACTTAGAAAGCAACAGGCGGAGAGAGCAATTTATAAAATTAAAGACGCTGTTACTAATAAGATAACAAATACTCTAGATGGGATCCAGAGGGCCTTTGAAACTTATTACAAATCTTTATACACACAATTAGACAAAACTAACAGAGACACAATTGAAAAATTTCTAAATTCATTAGATCTTCCTTCACTTGGTGTTGAACAAAACAAGGTGCTTACCTCCAGAATCACACTCGAAGAAATTGACAAAGCAATCTCAAGTCTTAATAGTAACAAAACACCAGGCACCGATGGGTTCCCACCCGAGTGGTACAAGGCTATGAGGAAAACACTGTTACCTCTACTTGAGACCTGTTTTAACTATATTCTGAAAGAGGGTGCCTTGCCTCCATCTTGGAGTGAAGCTTTTATATCGGTCATTCCAAAAGAGGGTAAGGATAGGACTGATTGTTCAGGGTATAGACCTATCAGTGTTTTGAACACTGACTGTAAACTCTATGCCTCCATATTGTCTAAAAGGCTGGAAGCTGTGATGCCTTTCTTAATCGATGAAGACCAGACAGGTTTCATAAAACACAGGCAAACCCACGATAATATAAGGAGAGCCCTTCACACTATTCACCAAATTAGAAAAAGAAAAATCTGTTCAATTATGCTTAGTTTAGATGCTGAAAAGGCTTTTGACTCGGTGGGGTGGGAATTTTTATTTTTAGTTATGAATAGATTTGGTTTTAGTAAAGATTTTATACGCTCAATACAAACACTCTACACTTCCCCTACAGCAAGAATCAAGGTCAATGGTAGTCTATCTAACCCCATATCCATACAACGTGGCTGTAGACAAGGCTGCCCAGTCAGCCCTCTCCTTTTCAATCTTTTCATAGAACCGTTGGCCCAAGCAATTAGACAAGAAACATCATTAGAGGGTATTTATATAGGAGGTGAAGAGTATAAAATTTCATTGTATGCGGATGATGTGCTGGTCACAGTCAAGGATCCTGGCTCCAGTGTACCGTTGTTGATGGATATTTTGAAAACATATGGGCAATATTCAGGATATGTCATTAATATGCACAAAACACAAGCTTTGATATTTCACTTTACCCCCACACAAGAACTCATACACTATATTACCAAAAGTATTCGCTCACCTGCCTTTACTCATACTATGAACTGAAGTGCCATCCCATTCCTAACCCATAGAGTTCAATATGATGTCGGTCCACCTTTTGCAGCTATTACAGCTTCAACTCTTCTGGGAAGACTGTCCACAAGGTTGAGGAGAGTGTTTATAGGAATTTTTGACCATTCTTCCAAAAGCGCATTGGTGAGGTCACACACTGATGTTGGTCGAGAAGGCCTGGCTCTCAGTCTCCGCTCTAATTCATCCCAAAGGTGTTCTATCGGGTTCAGGTCAGGACTCTGTGCAGGCCAGTCAAGTTCATCCATACCAGACTCTGTCATCCATGTCTTTATGGACCTTGCTTTGTGCACTGGTGCACAGTCATGTTGGAAGAGGAAGGGGCCCGCTCCAAACTGTTCCCACAAGGTTGGGAGCATGGAATTGTCCAAAATGTTTTGGTATCCTGAAGCATTCAAAGTTCCTTTCACTGGAACTAAGGGGCCAAGCCCAGCTCCTGAAAAACAACCCCACACCATAATTCCTCCTCCACCAAATTTCACAGTCGGCACAATGCAGTCTGAAATGTACCGTTCTCCTGGCAACCTCCAAACCCAGACTCGTCCATCAGATTGCCAGATGGAAAAGCGTGATTCATCACTCCAGAGAACGTGTCTCCACTGCTCTAGAGGCCAGTGGCGGCGTGCTTTACACCATTGCATCCGACGCTTTGCATTGCACTTGGTGATGTGTGGCTTGGCTGCAGCTGCTCGGCCATGGAAACCCATTCCATGAAGCTCTCTGCGTACTGTACTTGGGCTAATCTGAAGGTCACATGACGTTTGTAGCTCTGTAGCAATTGACTGTGCAGAAAGTCGGCGACCTCTTTGCACTATGCGCTTCAGCATCCGCTGACCCCTCTCCGTCACTTTAGGTGGCCTACCACTTCGTGGCTGAGTTGCTGTTGTTCCCAAACGCTTCCATTTTGTTATAATAGAGCTGACAGTTGACTGTGGAATATTTAGGAGCGAGGAAATTTCACGACTGGATTTGTTGCACAGGTGGCATCCTATGACAGTTCCACGCTGGAATTCACTGAGCTCCTGAGAGCGGCCCATTCTTTCACAAATGTCTTGTTTCACAGTCTGCATGCCTGAGTGCTTGATTTTATACACCTGTGGCCAGGCCAAGTGATTAGGACACCTGATTCTGATCATTTGAATGGGTGAGCGAATACTTTTGGTAATATAGTGTAGATAAATATAATTTTAATTGGAACTCATCACACATTAAGTATTTAGGTATTAACATACCAAAAAACATTTCATCACTATACAGCATTAACTATAATTATATCAACCAAAAAATACGTAATGATCTCACTAGATGGAGCCCGCGTACACTTGACTTTGGCAGCAGAATCAGAGCAGTTAAGATGAACATCCTGCCACGAGTGTTGTACTTGTTCCTATCCCTCCCAGTAGAGATTCCTCTAAAACAATTCAGAGAGTGGGACAAGCATATATCTCGTTTTATCTGGAATAATAAGAAACCCAGGGTGAAATATTCAACACTTCAGTTACAAAAAGAGAAGGGAGGTCTGGCCCTTCCTTACTTAAGGGATTACTATTTGTCAGCCCAGTTGAGACCTTTGGTAAACTGGTGTAATCCTACTTATGTGGCCAAATGGAAGAGCATTGAAACATCTTTAATAGACATACCAATACAGTCATTACTTAGCTGCTCTAGAGATAAAGACGAGTTGTCATTGAGTTTAAACCCAGGGATTAATTTTTCACTTAAAGTGTGGAGGGAAGTAGTTAAGAGATTCCAGATCCAAAAGGAAATAAAGTTGCTTAGCTGGCCAGCTTATGATCCAGATTTCACTCCAGCATCTCAAGACTCTAGGTATAAGCAATGGTCTCAAAATGGAATTACAGCATTCTGCAGAATTGTTACAAATTGGAACCTAGACAGCTTTCAAAATCTATGTCAGATATATGAGTTAGATAAAACTGATTTCTATAGATACTTACAGCTCCGTAGCTATTTTTGGAAGGAGGTAAAAGGTTCAAATCCAAAAGAACTATCAACACTTACCACAATATTTGTTGATGCCTATAATTCAGGAAATAACAAGGGCATAATAAGTAGGTTGTATTCTGGTTTTTTATCACTGAATAAACATTCAACAGAGTACATAAAACAAAGGTGGGAGAAGGAAATGCAAATAGAGCTAACTGAAGAGATGTGGACTGATATCTGGGAAACCCAACTTTCTTCCACAAACTCGCTATCTTGGAGAGATTTTTGTTGGAAGAGCGTGGTACGTTGCTTTATCACCCCTAAACAGAAATCGAAACAAACCAGGACTCCATTGCCATGTTGGAGGGACTGTGGGTCAACTATGGTGGACCATGTCTTTTCTCTTCCTTTACCTTGGACTCATTCTGAAGGATTTAAATGCAAGTGATATTTATCTCATAAAGATCTTCATGGCTGCCAGCAAGAAAACCATCACAAGACATTGGCTCCAGAAACATTGCCCCCCAGTGGACACTTTTATAAACATTGTGAACCAGCTGCATCAAATGGAGCAGTTGACTTATAACCTGAGATTACAAAAAGAAAGAGGAGAAAAACTCTGGGGAAAATGGGTACTTTTCTTAGCTCACAAGGACTGATGCATTTTTCTTAGCTCACATGGACTTGCAAATACCCTACTCTAAGATTAATGTGGATTCAATTGTTGTTGTGTGTACTGTGGCCTCTCTGACCTCATGTTCGGTGTTTTTTTTTTTTTTTTTTTTTTTTTTTTTACTCTTTTTCCCTTGTAAAAATTACACATAAAAATAAAGTATTAAAAAAAAGAACTGATTTTTGTTTGGTAAATTTGGAACATTTCTAAACATTTCTTGTTGAGAAATTGCAGAGAGCCCAGTATTTGTAGCTGTTTGGTGAGGCAGCAAAAATGACTTTCAAATTAAAGTACTAAATAAATAGTAATAAAAAGAATGGTCTTTTCTTTTCATTCATCGAGAATGCAGTAAAGCAGCGGTTCTCAACCTGATGTTCAGCAAACCAAATGTGGTCGCAGAGAGGTGCCAGTTGCAAGTGTGGGGTCCCCCAAAAAAATGTCCTTGTAAAATGGGGTCCTGGTATAAAAAGGTTGAGAACCACTGCAGTAAATCATACTTAAAGGCCCATTTCAGCACATTTCAACCTTCATCTGTATGTTTTTAATATGCCTCATTCAAGCCAAAAACAATCACTTTATTTTTTTGGTTGTTGTTAGTTCTGTAGGGGTTGCTCCAAACTTGTCGACCAGTGAAATCAAGCTCACTAATTCTAATAACTGCCATATGTTTGAACCGTAGTGATGTCACTGGTACACAAGTTTTGAGCAACCCCTGCAGAACTATATAACACCCAAAAGAGTAAAGTGATTATTTTGGGCTTGAATGAGGCATATTTAAAACCTACAGATGAAGGTTGAAAAGTGATGTAATGGTCCTTTAATAATAACACTGTTGCAATGTAGAATCAATGTAATTTCAATGCATTTATAGATGAATCAATATTGATTCAATGTTCGGATTGATTGACAATTCTACATTATTTCAATGTTGAACATAATGTAGTTGAATAAATATTGAATAAGTGTTGAGACTGATTGAAAATTCAACATTATTTCAATGTTGAACATAATGTAGTTGAATAAATATTGAATCAATGTTGAGACTGATTGAAAATTCAACATTATTTCAATGTTGATCATAACGAGCGCTTTCAATGTTATTTTCAACGTCTGACATCAACATTGATTCAATCTTAAGCCATGACCATATCTCAATGTTGATTCAATGGATTTTTGCTTTCTGGGGTGAGTACAAGAGAAAGGTGGAGGAGAAGCTGTCTGGAGGAAATGCCAGGGAGGCATGGAAAGGTCTCAACATGATGATGGGCAGAGCACAAGAAAAACACAGTATACAACATAATGATCCCATTAAATTTGCAAATGAACTCAATTCCCTCTTCGGGCGCTTTGACCAACGGCAACACACAACAGCACAATTCAACACAACAGCGAATGGAAATGAATCAGTTCAAATAACAACAACTGAGGTGGTGGCTGCTCTTAAGAGGGTGAACCCACACAAGGCTAAAGGACCTGATGGACTAGAAGGGAGAATTCTTAAAGACTGTGCGGAACAGCTGGGTAATGCAATGACTAGACTCTTCCAGCTGTTTATGGACACACAAGCTCAGTTCCAACAATTTGGAAAACATATACAATAATCCCTATTCCTAAGAAATCAGGAGCCAAAGAACTGCAAGAGGAGGATGCCAGCTTGACTTTAATACAAGCAGTAACTGAACATTTGGATAAACCGAAAGCTTGTGCATGGATTTTATTCATGGACTTCTCCTCCGCATTTAATAGTGTAAATACAGACATTCTGTCATGTCTTTCTACTCTGCAGGTAAATTCAGCTATTTTCTTCTGGATAGAAGAATTTCTATATAGCCGACCACAAAAAGTTAAGGTGAATGATTTCATGTCTGACAGTCTTGTTCTAAATACTGGAGTCCCCCAGGGTTGCATTTTGTCACCGATTTTATTTTCAGTTTATACAAATGAAATTAAATGCGACATTGAAAATTTAACATTAGTTAAATATGCAGACAATATGGCCTTGGTGCCACGCCTTACAAATGTACAATAATTAAATGTGTATGTTAGCTATGTAGCAGAACTCACAACACGGTTTGATGACAGCCATCTTCTGCTGAATGTAACAAAACTAAAGAAATGTGTCTAGATGGTAACAGGAGCAACAAACTGTCAAACACTCTTTTTAAACCCATTACAATTAAGGGCCAGGAGGTGGAGCAAGTGAGTTCCTTTAAATATCTGGAGACTGTGCTGGACCAATCTTTCACTTTTACAGAGCACGTGGACTACATCTATAAAAAAGCACAGCAAAGACTTTTTCTGCTGCGTAAATTAAGAAGCTTTGAGGTCAGCCAGTGCACCTTAAAAAGAGTATACCAATCTTTAATTGAAAATATACTCACATTCAATATTGTGACTTGGTTTGAGAATCTGACTGTCAAAAACAAGACAAAGCTCTCTAAAGTAGTTAAGCTGGGCAGCAAAATCACAGGCTGCAAACAAATTCAACTGTCCCATCACTATGACAGAGCAGTGCAACGGTTGAGTAACAAAATTTTAGATGATTGCAGCCATCCTTTACATTATTGTTTTCAGTTACTCCCGTTAGAGCAGAGGTATAGAGTCCCCAGTGCAAAGAAAAACATTATGAAAAATCATTTGTTCCAGTTGCCATAAAACATCTCAATCAGTAAGAATAACCACCTTTAATATACAACATTCTATGTAAATCCCACCTCAGCACAATGCACTTTATATATATACAGTATTATATTTATTTGAAGCCAGCCTGCTACCCCAGTATGGAACATCTTATTTAAATCCTACCTCAGCACAATGCACTATATACTTACAAGAGTTCAGTTCTTACCATCAAGCTCTTGGCGCTATTTAATGTTGCTCTATTATGATTTATGTTACTTTTTTTAAATGTGTCTTGTGATGTACTTAGTATGTTTATGTAAATTTGTTTTTAATGTATGCAAGTCGAAGACAAATTTCTGCCCTCTGCACGCAAAAGGTAGACAATAAAGTATTTCTATTCTATTCTATAGTGAACTAAATGGTTTATAATGGTGTCTGGTGTGCTGTTGGTCACATTTACAAGGATACAAGGATACAAGGAAGTTTATTTGTCATTATACAACAGGTTGAATAATGAAATTAAAGTGTGGTTCCCTCTTGATTGATTAATTGATTGTATAGAAAATAAAATTATTAAACATGGAGGAGTGCAGATGGTGCATTTAGTAGTCTCACAGCCTGAGGGAAGAAGCTGCTCTGTAGTCTGGTTGTACGGCAGCGAATACTTAGTGAAAGACTTTAGTGAAAGTTATCACCACAGATTGATAAGACATGGTGTTACAATAGAATGTACTCGTTCATTCTCAACGTCAAGACGTCAAGACGCCAAAAACAACAGTACAGTGCTGACGGGCGCAGAGCAGCGCGCATGTGCGTAATAATTGTATGACTATACTGCATTATCTTTGCAAGAGTAGTGCATATCAAATGATGTAAGAAAG
Organism: Myripristis murdjan; assembly: GCF_902150065.1. Lineage (NCBI taxonomy): Eukaryota > Metazoa > Chordata > Actinopteri > Holocentriformes > Holocentridae > Myripristis > Myripristis murdjan. The sequence goes on along the minus strand of NC_043991.1, from coordinate 32,387,425 downwards.
AGTAAGCTTTGGACTTTAAATTAAAACAAAAATCAGATTTTTTAAGACATTCCCACATGCAGTTATGGGCCAATGAAAATGTGACCTGAAAACTTTTTTTTGGATTTGGAGAAGCTGCCATCCAGAAACCGATGCATATATCTGACGAATCATTAATGCTTTGAACAGTCCATGTATGTATCTCAAAGCTCTGAAAAAAATCAAGAAGCTGGGGCAAATACAAAGTTGTTTTCTGAAGGCCCAAACATGGCCGACCACAAAACCTTTTTCCATTTTTGAGGTGCTGGCATGCCTACCAGTTATAATGTATGACTGATGTTTTTGTATATTCTGAGAGAGTAGGTGGAAGTGTATTATCGTACCAAATTTCAGTTTCCTATGTGGTGTAGTTCCTGAGATACTGACACCTGAAAATGGAGGAAAAATAAGGATGCGCCAAAATCGCACCAAAATCGACACATACTCCCCTCACTAAATTGGCCGTATCTCAAAAAGTATTCATCCGAGCAAACTAAAATTTTACAGTGTGCCTATTGGATAAATAAGGAACAACTGGTGAATTTTTCAGAATTTTTTGAGACCCAAGTGCGTGGGATGTCCTGAAAATTTGGTGAAATGACCCATATATATATATTGTTTATTGTTGTTTTTATTTGATATGGACATCACAAATACATTGACACTGTCGCAGTGGACAGACCAGATGCTTTGCTTGGGTGATTATAGCACACGTGCTCATTTTCAACACCAGTTCATAGGCGGCTTTTCTAAAACACACAGAGCATATGATCAGCAATAATAAAAACAGAATTCATGTTCGCAACAGTGATATATATATATATATATATATATATATACACAGATATAGAGAGAGAGGGCTATAGTATAATATATAATAGAATAGAATATAAGATTATGCGGGTCAATGACGTGCCGTGTACATTTTGGTGTCCAAAGCATATTTTTAATAGAAAATATTTCAACTTTAAAATTCAAATTACATTATAAGAATCATTTATCTCCTCTTTATTGACTACAAGAGGAATTTATTGTAAGAAGTGGAAATTAAAGGATCTATGGAGCTCAAAAGTGCCAAAATGTCATTCGGAGCGACGGTCCCGCTCCTAAAATCTAGTGGGAAAATACTCCAAAAAATAAAAAAACCTCAATAAAATGTTAAATCTGCCCATTTGGCATAATTGTGTGAGTGTTTACATCAATGCATGCACATATGGTGAGGATTATGAAATTAATTTAATTTTTATGCATGAATGACTTCAGTCCCAGCTTTGCGATTTAGCTAATGTCATTCGGAGAAACGACCACTAGGGTGTGCCATCACCACATAAAGCAGTTAGGTAGTCATGTGACAGGAAGTTGCATCAGCCAGAACACTGAAGCGGACTCTAAAGCTGTGAAGAAAAGTTAGTAAAAGCTCTGCTAAAATATAAATAATTAGACCTTTTCCGTCGCAGCACACGATGTTACAAAATCTTGTGTCATACAGTGCGACAGCAAAAACACATAAAAACAATTTTTATATTTCAAAATTGATTATTTATGTTGAAAGGTCATCTTTAAATGTTGAAGGTCAAGGCCATTGTTTTTCATAGCTAGCTAAGGAAGTGCCTTTCATAGCTAGCCAAGTAGTTATTTTGTCATTCGGAGTGACGATCGTCATTCGGAGCGACGATTTAGGATATTCCTGTCTAGGCTATTTATACCTAATTTTTTCTGTCTTTATGACAATTTTGAAGCTTATATTCACTGCTATTTTCAACAACAACATGTTAAACATACTTTTTAAGATAATATCTCAAGATTTATTAATTTATTATTATTTTTTTTTACCTCATGAAGTCTGCAAGTCAGCTAGCCAGGTTAGCTTTGAGCTTCGTAGCTAACCCTTTTGATCTATTATATTAATCAAGAGTGTCAGATTTAGAGGTGTTTTTAAAAGAATCACCAGTATGTCATTGCTGTGTGAGTAATGATTGTGTGTGAGTGTGAGTACTAATTTTATCTGCTGATGTGTTAGAAGTACCAGTATTTTGTCATTCAGAGTGACGATCGTCATTCAGAGCGACAATTTAAGATATTCCTGTCTAAGCTATTTGTACCTAATTTTTTCTGTCTTTATGATAATTTTGAAGCTTATATTCAATGTTATTTTCAACAATAAAATATTAAACATACTTTTTAAGATAATATATCAAGATTTATTAATTAATTATTATTATTATTATTTTTTTTTTTTACTTGGCTAACCCTTTTGATCTATTATATTAATTGCAAAGTGTACTCATCACTGGTTATTTTAATTAAATTTTAAAGTCTGTTATTAATTGTCTGTACCTCTAACTTTGTATAAATGAAAGAATGGACAATTGCATACAAACAAGATTTCTCTACATACACGACTTGAGTTGCTCATTTGCCCATATACAGTAAATGTTTTTCGCCCAGAACCTGAGCCAAAGGAATATTTTAAAGGACCTTTAGGGACATTTTAAAGACTTTTCAAGGACCTTTTGGAGGTACTTCTTAAGCCCCCGAAAAGCCAGAAATAACACTACACAACTTTGTTACTGAACCTAGTTTTGGTGATCATCCTATGCAGAAATCAGAGTAAGTCATACGGAGCGACAATGCTAGTCAGGCGGTGCGACATCATTTTTCTTAGCATATTTTTGGGAAATATGACATGATTATTTATATTTTTGTTTGGGATGCTAAAGCTATCTTTATCCTATCAGGAAATCATATTTTTAGCCATTTTCCAGAGTTTTTAACTTTTCTGCAGAAAAGTTTGGGTGGTGACTATCTACAAATGACCCTATGTCAGCAGAAAATTCTACATTTCTGATATTAACTGTGATATATATGGATTTTTTTTTATCATAACATGGTTGGTTGCATAAAACAATAAATATCTATTAACTATGGTATGCAGATAAAAATTAGTAATTTCAAAATAACCAAATATATTATCGTCGCACCGAATGACATATTTTATGCAATAAATATAATTCTTAATAATAAAAAAGACTTAAATTATTTTTTTTACAGCAAAACTTGTTTGACTATATACATAACAGTCTAATGAAGGTAGAAAGAGCTTTATTCATCACTTTTGACAAATTTATATTTTTTCCTTCTTTTTAAGCCTTATCCGTCACTGACCCATATAGAGATGTGAATATGATATGTAATTATCATTTTATAGTGTTACGATAGAGATATGCTATTATATAATATATATACAGTACAGGCCAAAAGTTTGGACACACCTTCTCATTCAATGCGTTTTCTTTATTTTCATGACTATTTACATTGTAGATTCTCAACTGAAGGAATCAAAACTATGAATGAACACATGTGGAGTTATGTACTTAACAAAAAAAGGTGAAATAACTGAAAACATGTTTTATATTCTAGTTTCTTCAAAATAGCCACCCTTTGCTCTGATTACTGCTTTGCACACTCTTGGCATTCTCTCCATGAGCTTCAAGAGGTAGTCACCTGAAATGGTTTTCACTTCACTTCAGGTGTGCCTTATCAAGGGTAATTAGTGGAATTTCTTGCTTTATCAATGGGATTGGGACCATCAGTTGTGTTGTGCAGAAGTCAGGTTACTACACAGCCGACAGCCCTATTGGACAACTGTTAAAATTCATATTATGGCAAGAACCAATCAGCTAACTAAAGAAAAACCAGTGGCCATCATTACTTTAAGAAATGAAGGTCAGTCAGTCCGGAAAATTGCCAAAACTTTAAATGTGTCCCCAAGTGGAGTCGCAAAAACCATCAAGCACTACAACGAAACTGGCACACATGAGGACCGACCCAGGAAAGGAAGACCAAGAGTCACCTCTGCTTCTGAGGACAAGTTCATCTGAGTCACCAGCCTCAGAAATCGCAAGTTAACAGCAGCTCAGATCAGAGAGCAGATAAATGCCACACAGAGTTCTAGCAGCAGACCCATCTCTAGAACAACTATTAAGAGGAGACTGTGCGAATCAGGCCTTCATGGTCAAATAGCTGCTAGGAAACCACTGCTAAGGAGAGGCAACAAGCAGAAGAGATTTGTTTGGGCCAAGAAACACAAGGAATGGACATTAGACCAGTGGAAATCTGTGCTTTGGTCTGTCCAAATTTGAGATCTTTGTTCCAACCACCGTGTCTGTGAGACGCAGAAAAGGTGAACGGATGGATTCCACATGCCTGGTTCCCACTGTGAAGCATGGAGGAGGAGGTGTGATGGTGTGGGGGTGTTTTGCTGGTGACACTGTTGGGGATTTATTCAAAATTGAAGGCACACTGAACCAGCATGGCTACCACAGCATCCTGCAGCGACATGCCATCCCATCCGGTTTGCGTTTAGTTGGACGATCATTTATTTTTCAACAGGACAATGACCCCAAACACACCTCCAGGCTCTGTAAGGGCTATCTGACCAAGAAGGAGAGTGATGGAGTGCTGCGGCAGATGACCTGGCCTCCACAGTCACCGGACCTGAACCCAGTCGAGATGGTCTGGGGTGAGCTGGACCGCAGAGTGAAGGCAAAGGGACCAACAAGTGCTAAACACCTCTGGGAACTCCTTCAAGACTGTTGGAAAACCATTTCAGGTGACTGCCTCTTGAAGCTCATCGAGAGAATGCCAAGAGTGTGCAAAGCAGTAATCACTTTTTTTGTTACGTACATAACTCCACATGTGTTCATTCATAGTTTTGATTCCTTCAGTTAGAATCTACAATGTAAATAGTCCTGAAAATAAAGAAAACGCATTGAATGAGAAGGTGTGTCCAAACTTTTGGCCTGTACTGTATAATATATAATAATCCATTGTTAGTATTCAGTATCTATGAATGATTCATGCTGGCCTTCTGTTTGTTTTCAGCATCTCATATTCACAAGTTGCAGGGCAGTCTAGTCACGTTCATGCACATTCGGCAATGGGATTACATACAAATGATCAACTTCAACCAAAACACATTTCTTCTGAACCATATTTGGCCAGATTGCACAAATATTACCAGTCTTCTCAACAACATGGATGAAACTACTCACTACCCCAACTTGCGGGTCTTTACACACTGGCCTTCTGTTTGTTTTCAGCATCTCAACTAAAATACAACAATTTTTCTCACACTCACAAGTTGCAGGGCTTTGATGTTCACAGCTGCTTTTAAAAACCACAAGGTCGCCAAGCAGGCAAAATGTGCCATCATTCAAGCGTGCTGCATTGTTAGATCTTTTTTTTTGCCTTTCATACCTTTCACTGTGGTACAGCACTCCATCAATCAAAAAACGTCTATATGACCAAAAGCAGTCACCAACAGTAAAGTGGTTACCCAAAGATCGACACAAGTTTTGTATAGCATGCCTATTTGTCACATTTGCTCTCACAGGGGGGTGCCCAAACCCTGTAACACTTTCATTCAGTACCTCGCATTTTTCAGTTCTTCGTTCATTAAAGTGCATTTTTTCGACAAAGGACTGAAACTTTGGACATCTTATCTGTTTGAACCTTTTTGGCAACTCTCTCCACAAGAGGAACTTAGAAGCAATTTGGGAGGGGACATATTGGGTTCCGTGAAAATACTTTAGCAGAGTGCCCATATTAGATTCAAATACAAATGTCGACGTAGCCCATAATGGACCCCAATGTCTTACACTCTGGTGGACATGTGTTAGCAAATGTATGTTGAATGACATGTTGTGTTCGCCATAGAGTCTCTGGAATTGTATCACAAATTTCTTTAGAGACAGTTCAGACATGAATGTACAGCTAGACTTGACCTGATCTTGTAGTACTGTATACATGCTAAAAACGAGTAAGAAAAAATGGTTCCAAAACCGGGCAGGGAGTATGCCTTTTAAAGCAGGCAGAGCATAAAAGAGGAGAAACGCTCGCCACTCCGAAGCTTTCCAAAATTTCCTCTCATTAAGCGATCTTGGGGTCCTTGTTACCTCAACAGGAGGTTTTATTTGTTTCAGTCGTCAATTCACTTCCTCTATTTGTCTGCCGGTATACCAGGGCCTCTCGTGGTTTTCAGTATCAAACCACAATGAAGCTATCTGACGAGTGACTCCCAAGCACACATTGTGTTGGTACTCTGGGACAAAACCATTTATCAACTGAAAATGCTCAAGCTTCATTAAAGGAGATGGCCCTTTGACTCCATACACTGGGGTTTTCTCTGTACCAACCATTGCATGCCTGTAATGATCTTTTTCATTTCTAAGTTTAGGTTCTGGTACGGATAGTTTTTACCGCCTTCATGGTAACAAAAGTCACAACCATAGCGACCATTGAACTGCCTTGTGTTACGTAGCATCGGACGAGCAACCGAGTCACAGCTCGAGATTAGAACAAACACTTTTGAGATGCGATTGTTTCCCTGAACATCTTGCCATTCAACACCTTTCTTCTCCAACAGTGAGGCCTCTTTAACAAAGGGTGTTAGTAATGTAAATACAGATGGTTTACCTGGCCCAAACCACAACGCTGACACCAAAACATGTTTTTTCCTCACTTCTGGTTTTAGCTCTATTATCTGACACTGGATGGGCCAAATGCTACATTTGGAACTCTTGAAGACTGGTGCACCATCACAGTTCCAAATAAGAGACAAATCATCCTTTCTGAGAACTCCAGTGTCACATAGTTTTTGATATTCTTGACCAGACTCTGTGTCAGAAAAAACCCCAGTGGTTGTAGTTTTCTCATTAAGAGTTACATCATGTACTTCTAACAGTTGCTTTATCTGTCCATAAAGTGGCAAAACAATTAAGTAAATGCCCTTCTTTAAATTTGCTTCAGCGTCAAAAACTGTGTTGCATGAGTTACACTGAGAAGGGCAGTCTGCTCTAATGCCAAAGTATGTCAGACAGTTTTCACAATAGAAGTGAACATCAAAATCAGAGTAACTACCAAATTCTTTGTTGAAGAGGTAATGTGATGCCAGGATAAGACCTGGAAACATTATGTTAAACATTTCCAATAAGTGACTTACTGCTTCGCTGGTTAAATTATGCCGTAACACATAAGACATCAGCATCAATACAGTCTCTTTTTTTGTAAAACTTGCCCCAGGAAACAACAGATCATCTGTTGGTTTGTCTTCTGAAGACACAGGCATGCTGTCCGCATCAGCTTCAACTTGAATCAAATCTTCCTCGGCTCCTTGACTTCCAGCAATCACACCATCATCAGACAGGTTCTCTCCAGGATCTGATGGATCGTCCTCATTCTGCATGTTGACAAAGAAAAAAAAAGATTTAGTTTTATTCTTTATTTAATAACTCTATTTCTGAAAAAGGCTGTATAGCCAAGAGATGTTTATTCACATGAGATACCTCTCCACTCAGCTATTTTATTCAAGTAAGGCTATGCTAACTCAGTGGCCTAGTGGTAGAGTGTCCGCCCTGAGACTGGGAGGTTGGGGGTTTAATCCCTGGCCGGGTCATACCAAAGACTCTAAAAATGCTACCCATTGCCTCCCTGCTTGGCACTCGGTATTTGGGGTTGGAATTGGGGGGTTAGATCACCAAATGATTCCCGGGCGCGGCACCGCTGCTGCCCACCACTCCCTCAGGGGATGGGTCAAATGCGGAGAACAAATTTTGCGTCCTTTGGGATGTGACCATCAGATGGACTTCAACCTTTTTAAGATTACATAATAGAACATTTTGGCTCTACTACTGAATGACTGCGTTGAAATGTAAGCCAACTGATGTGATTAAGATTGTGAAATCCACATTTTTAATCCTGTGGCCTTCTAATGGCTTTCCTATGTCTCCATACCATATATGTTTGTTCAGAAATTGTGTTATATTCTGCTTTGTTAAAAGGCATTTTCATCTGAACTGTGTCTGTCACTGTCTGATTTCTCTATGCATAGGGAGGGAAACTGAAAACTGCACGCCTAGCGGTTTCGTTCCTGCTGTCAGACACATTTCGGATAAAAATGCATTTTATTACATTACGTAGTAATTAGTACATTACATTGATTTGAGCGTTTATCCAGACATAAGTCTGGGAAAACCCGTAATCTAACACAAGAACATGAGTAGCTGTGCCAGGCTAGGAAATTTTCTCCAACAGATATTAGGTCTCACAGACAGTCTCACAGACAGTAAGACAGTCTCACAAGCAACAATGATGACACTAACACTAACACACTAACACACTAACACTATTACACACTACCAAGGCTATTGAAGCCAAATATAAGTACATACCACTGAAGGCCCAGTCATGCTTTCTTCATCTGAATCTCCCTGCGTCAAGTCTCTACTGGCTCCTTCGTTTTCACCGCCCGTGCCCTCAAGATTCTCCTCATCAGCCTGGCTCTCCTCAAAACGAGATGCCTCTTCCTCACTCTGAGGGTTAAAACAGAAAACAATATGATTTACCGGTAGTTTTGTTCCATTTCATTTCTAAGCTCTCGAGTTAGTCTCAATAAGGTTATCTTTCTATGTTACCGGCTTACTTTACATGAGATATTGTTATAAACCGAGTCGAACCTGCCCGTCCAAAAGAATCTGATAAATCATGCATGTAATAAATAGGGATGGGCACCTAATAGAAGGGATGGTACCGAAAGTACAGATTCAAATAGATACTACCTAGTATTGATTCACTTATGATAGAAAAGGTGCCTTATTTATGTACCTACGATGACTGAGAGTGCATGAAAACGAGTAAGTATGAACGGAGTTGGGGTCCTTTTTATTATCCAAACAGATAATAAAAGTGTATGATTACAGGTAATACAAGTATCATGAGTGAAATTTGAACGTGGCTGACAATACTATTATACTACTGAAGCAAAATCTAAGTACATACCATTGAAGGCCCAGGCATGCTGTCTTCATCAGAATCTCCTTGCATCAAGTCTCTACTAGGTCCTGTGTTTTCACCGCTCATGCCCTCTTCAGGATCAGATGCATTTTCCTTGCCTGCAGATAAACATACAAAAATATCACATTTTATATTCCATTTCAACACCAGCTGTTCTAGTCTATGCAGGATTATCTTTTTGCGTAGTAGTTGACAATATGTTTTTTTTAAGTATTTTTTTTGGCTTTTTGCCTTTATTTGATAGTAGACAGTGGACAAGAAAGGGGGAGGCAGAGAGAGAGGGAATGACATGCAGGAAAGGGCTGTCCGACGCGGGATTCGAACCGGGGCGACCTGCAGTGAGGACTGCAGCCTCTACATGGGGCGGCTACTCTGCTCACGGCACCACTTGCTGACCTGACAATATGTTTTTGTCATGGTATCTATTTTTAACTTGGAACAACGTGGAGAACACAAAGTTAACCTACCCTTTTGGAAACTGTATTCTATTTACCAAAATCATTGCACAGTGGGTTAGCTTTAATCCCCCACATTGCATAGCTCACAGTTATGTTTTCTTAACAAAAATATTATAAGGCAGGTGTAAGAAATAGAGCCAGATATAACCCTATATGACATAGAAGACATAGAGCTGATGTGATTTGGATACTAATGAGCTCTGTTCAACCAGCTGGGCAGCTGTAGGAACATAGGCTAAGCGCATAACTGCAGTCCCGTTCACTACTTCCTGGACGAGGCGTACACATTGGTTTCCTGTGAAATACTATTGGATGAAGTGATTAATCAGATGTGGTACAAAACCCTGAAATAAATCACTTCATCCAATAGTAACCAAAGTGAGCTTCCTCCTTGAAGTACTGGAGCTGGACTACAGTTATGCCGTAGTCTAATTAGTCTAACCATACAGCTGGTTAAAACTCATTCCTTAGATCAAATGTTCTTTGGAGGAGCTGGTCACCTCCAAGTCGGAGGTGCACGACTGAAGTATGTAAGCACTAACAAGATACACTGTGAAGGTGTCTGAATTGTAACAGATTGACAACATACCTTTGAAGATCCAGGCATTGCAACCCTGGAACCCTTGCCCAGGTTTTCTTGGGAATGCGCCAAGTCCTCCTCTCTCTTTTCTACAGGTTTACCAGTGAAAAGAAAATGAGTTAAAGAAGGTCACTTAATTACAAGGGCATATGAATGGCAAATACAGAATCCTACCTTGCTATACTAGCTTGAAGCTACCTTACTTAATTCAGTTAGCTGGGAAATTTATCATTTTCATTTATTGACAAGACACTTGCCAACTGGTACTACTTTCGAATAGAAAGTTCTGGAATAAAATATATTAGGGCCATGGGTGCAAAAATGCAAACCCATCACCTGTGAAAAAGGTGACAAAGAGCCCTTACACACGGATCAAATTAATTTGGATTTAAAACGTTTATTTTCACCAAAAGGTGACAAATTTGCACCCCTGCATATTCAATGGAGACCAATATGTCCTTTTCAGCCAAAGTCCTAGCCATTTTAGTCACATAGTATGAAATGAATTGATAAAATGGTGTTCTTTGCAGTACTTAGAGAAATGCACAAATTCTTGTATTTACATCAGCAATCACACCATTTGATGAGTAGATGACATACAGCTGATTGTGTATTCATTTGTGTGTCTGGATTGGCTAGGTGTTTGTATGTTATAGGTTACCGATACTGATGTGAGATGTGTTGAGGTAACATTAGTAAGAATCCCCGGTTTGTTTGTCTACTACAGTGACATATTCTCAACCATTTCAGGCCGTGAACCCCCAAAATCATATTTGAACTTGGGATCCCCCCAATTTGTTTTACTATTTTCCACAGATAAATATTGTGAAAATAGCAGATCTACAGGCTCACAACGCCTCGTGTTGCATGGCATTGTGAGCCTGCAGATCAGCTATTTTCAATTTTTGCCATCATTATAATATTATTAAAATCATTATTATTATTATTATTGTTATTATTACTACTACTACTACAATTTGGCCAATGTTTTTAGCAGTTTGTTGATTGCTTAATCACTTTTGAAGCAGTATTTTTCTTTGAGGGTCTTACAAGTCCCTAATTTCCCTGCTAGAAAAACCAGCATAGACCAGCAAGGCTGGTCACCAGCAAAACCAGCATGGGGTATGCTGGTTATACCAGCAAAACCAGCATATGTTGTGTTTTGGTGCTGGTGACCAGCATCCCATGCTGGTTATGCTGGTCACCAGCATTCCATGCTGGTTATGCTGGTCCAGCATCCCATGCTGGTGACTCATTACACTGAATGAAAAATGCTCTACTCTGCACATTGCAGCCTTATTCATTTAAGACAGGGTTGTCAAACTGGTGCCATGGAGGGCCAAGAGGCTGCAGGTTTTCATTCCAACCGAAACCTCCACCAGGTGATTTCACTGATTGGTTCCTCCTTTCTGATACAAGGTGAGGTAATCAGTGAAATCACCTGGTGATCTATTGATATCTATTGTTCGTGACCCCCTAGCTCTTCCTACTAAACATGGTCAACGGAACATGAGAGGAACTGCAGTCAAAATTCAAATATGAATGATTCAAATTCAGTTACTAGTGACACATTTTTCAGCCCATACTTCAAACAAAGAAAAAGCAAAAACTGCAAAAACTCTGACCTCTGATGCTGAAAATATATTCTTGTGTGCTGCTAACATGTCCATACTTCAATTGAGGTGATGTATTGATTGGCAAAGCTCACTCTTCCCCCAAAGTCTCTTGCTAGCGCTCCATTCGTCCACCCGCTGTCTCTTGAATTCCGTAGCCACACCTTAATCTCATCCTCAACTTCAGAATCCTGAGGACTTGGCTGGAGGGAGCATTTTCTTACAGCCTCTGAAACATAAAAGTAAAGGGGCCTATATAAAATAATGTGTGTAGTGAGCAGTATCTATATGCTTTTTCTAATACCAGTGTTACCAAACAGTCATTTATTTTTGGCGGGCCGCCACAATATCAACACTGTCCTCCACATATTAATTTTCTATTTCCAGAGTTGCGCACCATGTTCAATCACTTAGACAGCGTAGCAGTGAATATCATGTTAAATATGCTGACAGAGTGGATGTATTCCTTCTTTGTGTGTGTGTGCTTGAGTGAGAGAGAGATATACCTTAATCTCTCTACTCTGTGTCACAAACCAGGAAGTCAAGATCAACTCCTCTTCTGTCTGTACTTCTTGGTTTTCTGTCTCTGTTCTGGAAGAGAGTGTAGGGTGGGAACAAAGAGGGAGAGAAACAGAGGGATGGAGTGAGAGAGAAGGAGAGTAGAGAAAGAAGGCCAAGACGTGGGTAATTTTCCTTGTGAAAGACAATAAAAGCACGTTACAGTATCTGTTTATTCTAGAATTCACATTGTTTGTTTGAAGATAACATTTGACATTATGAGCATATTTGGGTGTGTCATTTGTTGTCATTTGTTGTACAGGGCTCCAGACTGCGACCAAATGGTCGCTTTTTGCAGCGACCCTTGAGACAGCGCAAGCATATTTGGCAACCACTTGCACGTGTGCAACTTGTAAATTTGCCGACATTTTTTTTATGTCTAAAAATGTCCAGGAACTAGCGGTTATGAAAGGAAGGAGTTTTAGGGAGGTGTCGTTCGGACCTGATCACATCTGGATCAGCTGTCAGTCAGTTCAATAGCTGTTTGTGTCTGAGCACATCAGTGCTGTAATATTAGGCTCACAGCCATCTGAGTTTCTCTCTCTGTACTGTTACCTGATCAACAAACATCTGCACTGAATAAAAACCTGCATGCAGTATTTAAACTGTGCACTGTGTCAGGCAGAGGCACACAAATAAGTTTTACTGAAAAGAAACGTTCATATTTTTGATTATTAGTATTGTCTGTTTTCACTGATGTCCTGATTTTAAAGTCACGGTTTAATAACCCATAATTTTATAAAAGTGTCTTTTGTTCATCACACTTTATTGAGGCTAAATGCTTCAGGAAATTTTTTCTTTTATCACTTTTATCAGCGCTCAATGGTCAGCCTGACAAGTGTTTTTTTTCCCCCTAGCAAACAGACTCATCTACTCTCTCTGACTTAAGTCCATAAAAATAATCCAAATCCATAACAGTTCACATGGGAAGTAGCTACTGATGAAAAGAAAACTATTTCTGATTAATGCAGTCATTTAAAAACTGACTGGTAGTTCTGGAAAAAAAAAAAACAGCTGCTTGGTAATATTATCTCTGCTAATACTGACCACCATGCTGCCCATTACAAGTCACTTACACGCATCAGACACCGGCCTCCAAGTATCACTTCATTTTTAGCCAGAAAAAAAGCTGTGTACGTTAAGCCTTGACTTCTAATAGTCTATTTTAACGTACAGTAGCCTTTAACGTACAGTAGCCTACTTGGTACACAATACATTTCTCTCGCTGAGTTTCTCCACTGTGCTTGCCTCCTCACTCTTACACGTACTGAACTCCGTTTTACACTGTGGACCCTCCACGACTAGCATGAGTAAACCGTGAAGTGCCGTGAGGATGCGCAAACCGGCGCAAACAAAGTGGACTTGAGTAAGTAGAGGGTGTAAGGCCATGTTTAACAAATGCCCCCTCTGTCTCCTATCCGCAAAAACATAGTACATACGGAGAGACTGTGACGTTAGCTGAAAAAGGCAGACCCACACCGAGGAGTGTAGGTGGTGTGACCCACGCAGCTGACAAATTATTCCCGGACCCTCAGCCTTCCTCACGCACACACTCAGACAGGTGAACTCTCTCCCCCTCAACATGGATTATTAAAATTATAGTAAAAGAAAAACGTCGGCAAATTCCACGCACAACGACGCGCGTGCTTTGCGAGAGAAGCTGTGAAAATATTGGCGCTGTCTCAAAAACGGCAAAATGCCACGATCTGGTCTCAGTTTGGAGCCCCGACTGTTGTCAGAAAATTAAATACTCTCGCAGGCCACTGTGGTAATCGGACATGAGGAATATGAGAAACAGGATGATAGGGACCACTAGCCCAACCTTATATTTATTTTTCGCTGAGTGAAGTTTAAGCTAAGCCAACCGTCAACGTCAAGGTTTGCTAGCTGACAAAGATAGCTAACATTCGTCAACGTTCGAAAAAATGGCTAATGGTCTGAATTAACTAAAACCATACTCAAATACAATCCCAGGTGAACACACACTATGACAATATTTGCTGTAACATTAAACTTTAAGATGAAACATTACAATTAAAACTCACCTCGGAAAAACACCACCTTCAGCCAGAAGAAGTAACGGTCGCGCTCTGTTCCGGTGGGGCATGTGAAGAGGCTCAAGTGCGTAGTGATATATGGCACCTCTTCAGCAGAAAATAGTTCCAAGCACGGACGTAATTTGGGGAGGGGGCAGGGAGGACATGTCCCCTCCACTTTTTCAAAAGGCAGTTTTGGTCCCCTGCAGTTTTTACTGTCCAAAAACAATGTTACGCTATATTAAATGGAGACCGGTCAAGCACTGGGACCCAGCGGAAAACGGCCGCTCAAGCTGAAGCCTGTTTCCCTTGAGACCGCCCACAAGCTCTTCGATTGGCTCTGCCGTTTCTTGCTAATGTGTGATTGGCCGTTCCCGCTGCCACTCACTGGTTGTAAACAGCGCCTGGACTTGCTCTCCGGTGAAAAAAGGGGAAAAAAGCGATGCGCATCACCGGTGTTTAGCTCGTTAGCCAGGAGTCCGTCTTCATCTGCCACTGTAAGTCCAATGATCGACGACACTATGTGTTTGGAAGCTTTGGCTAAATTGATTATGTTAAATGTTAATAGTTAACTATTCTGTGGTCTTTGAGTCAAACTGACCCGTGTTCACTTTTCTTTTATATTTAAAATTATATTTTCTTCCATATAACTGCCTGAAAATGGCAGATGGTTCTCTGTTACACTCACTTCAAATAAAATTGATGATCACTACTTGCATTGAATTATGGAAATATATATATATATATATATATATATATATATATATATATATATAATTTATTTATATATATTTTTTTTTCAGTTTCTCCCCTCCTGTGATATTCCCTGGTCAATTTGATCTGCCCATCACTGGGTGGTGCTGGGTGGTGGTCCAAACACTTGAAATGATTTCATTTCATTTTCACATATACCAGTCTGCGATAATCCATCCATTTATATGCCTGAGTTTAACTATTGTCAAAATAATTCAGAATTTCTGCTTTTTTTTTTTTTTTTTTTACTAAAAAATGAGGTATAATTTTATGTAAATGAGGTCTATTGACCAAAAAAATGGTAAACTGTTAATTTTGAACCCTGCTAAACCTTTTAAAACATCTATTATCTATTATATTATCTATTAAAAATTATAGGCTTTTCTTGTTAAAAACAAAAAATAATATTTGTTGATGAGTTTTTAAGTGATCATGTGTAGACACAATCCAATTCAAATAATGGATTTTTTATGCATTCTGTGCAGAGGCTATAAATGCAGTCTCTCTCTGAATTTCAAATTACATTTAAAAAAGGGCTGCCTGCACAAAACCATCATGGGCCCAAAGGTACAAAACTTGCTCTGGACCCAAATGGGCTGGCCCACACTGGGCCAACATGGGCTTTCTGTGGGCAATCCACTATTATGGGCTGCTTACGGAGAGCCCGTGGTGAGCTCAGAGCTCTGGGCCTTGCCTGGGCAAGCCAGCACTGGGCCGGTGTAGGTTTGGTCTGGGCTGGCCCTAGCCCACAGTGCCCACAAAAAGCCTGCGTGGGCCCCACTGGGGCATGTTTGCTGGGGGATGCTGGTCACCAGCATGGGATGCTGGTCCAACAACATGCCATGCTGGTCCAACAACATCCCATGCTGGTCCAACAACATCCCATGCTGGTCCACCAGCATCCACCAGCATTTCCATGCTGGTCCACCAGCTACACCAGCATCAGACCAGCACTAACCAGCATTAACCAGCATAGACCAGCAAAGAATCCATGCTGGTCTATGCTGTTTTTTTTTTAGCAGGGTTATCAGTTCACTGTCATCTGGGGACCCACCCATAATTCTGTGGCGACCACCCTGGGAGTCCAGACCCACAGGTTGAGAACCACAGTACGTCCTTTTCAATGTTGGTTTTCTCCGGAAAATAAACTTAGCTCACAAAATGTGGCACAGGTCGCTGGCACTAGCTGGCTAGTAATAACAGACAAAAACGACTGGGTTTTGTAATGAAAATAATGTTTGATCGTTGACACCGATTTTATAGGATACCACACTTTGGCATAAGACCGGGCCGGCGCTTTCGGACGGTGTGTGTGTGTGTGTGTGTGTGAGAGAGAGAGAGAGAGAGAGAGAGAGAGAGAGAGAGAGAGAGAGAGAGAGGAAACACACACTCTGATCTATCGGTCATGTCACCTGAGTATTATCTACGTAACTTACCTGTCTTTTCCATCTGTACTTGGTTCTCCTTGGAATCTCGTCTGATTCGCTCTCCAAATACTTCTGATAACCTCCACGTTTTTGAGCCATAATAAACTGCTCTAGTAGGCTAGGCTGATACATCTACGGCTAGGCGAGATCTGCGTGCCTGGTCTTGTGCACTGCGCATGCGCGCAGGGCGTGCCGCGTCCCCACGCATCCCAGAGTCCTTTGCTACGAAGACGGTTATCTTCTAGCAAACGCGCCAACTAACGTTAGCTAGTTCAAACGTGAGCAGTCATGGAGTATGCGCTGTTTTATTTCAAAGTCGACAAGACTGTGGAGGTCGGACCAGTAAAATCCATCAAGGATGAGGATATGAGTAGTGGTGGGCAGGTGAAGCCTCATGAAGCACTGAGGCTTTCCTAACAATTGTGCCGAAAAAGATTCAAAGCTTCAAGGCTTCAGTGACGGTGACATCTGGTGGACAACTGAAGCCATAGCAACCTCTCAAGAGCACGACTGAAGCACTGACACTGTTTCAATCCCGTGTCAGCAATTAAAGTTCAGAAAAAAACTGCGTGGTCATTCAAGTGTTTTGTTCATTCATACCAAATAATGATTACATCGTCATTATACATAAGTGCAACTAACATCTTTATTAAAAGGAAAAAAAAATATGCAGACACTCTCACCCTTATTCTAAAACACATTCCAGATTAACCCAAAGAATA
This sequence comes from Myripristis murdjan, assembly GCF_902150065.1. NCBI lineage: Eukaryota > Metazoa > Chordata > Actinopteri > Holocentriformes > Holocentridae > Myripristis > Myripristis murdjan. The sequence goes on along the minus strand of NC_043991.1, from coordinate 32,370,407 downwards.
AATCTAAATGATATGAAGGGTTAAATGTTGGTTAAGGATTTATTTAAAGCTTTAAGCTTTATTTAAAAACTGTACATAACAGGATCAGAGATCCTTCCTACTTTGCAAATGATCATGGTGTTTGAACTCAGAAACATTGTTGTTTTTTTTAACTGTTTTATTCCAGTGTTTTTAAGGAATACCTTTGAAAATAATGGTTTGTCATTTGGGGACTTGTATGGTCGATTTGGAATGATTATTCACAGAAGCACACAAGTTATTTGTCTTCACAGATTTTTATTTAGAAATAAGAGTTTTTCCACTGTGGCAGGCTTCAGTCTGCTCCTCTTCTGGCTCACCAGCTCCCCAGCTTTGGAAAAAATCCTTTCGCAGGGAACAGATGATGCTGGGATGCACAGATATTTGCACGCAAGTTTCCACAGCGTAGGATATAAGGTCCTGCGTGCCACCCAGTATTTCAGGGGATCTTCTGCTCTTGCCAGAATTTGTTCTTTCAAATACCTATGACACAAGAAGACAAGAATGACTAAGACATTGAATGACTGAATAAAACAACTGATGTTTCAGCAGTAATCAACATGCATATCTCTGGATCTCCACTGTAGCGCTGGCAGATGCACTGCTGGTGCGTTGCTGAGACTCTACATAGTTGTCCAGTAAAGCCCACAAGTTGTACTGGTCTTCACCAGCACTGGCAGATGTTGTTGCAGTCTCCACTGGCACATCTTCTGCTGACCCATCAATAACACTGGCACACTCTCGTGTCAGCCTTTCAACAGCAGCCTGAGCATTGCTTGGATTTGTAAAGCCAGCCTGTTTGAACCGTGGATCCAAGATGGTGGCCACACACAGGGAGTTCACCTTTTCCAAGCCACTGAATTTTTCACTCAGATTATTTCTCAGGTGGTTGGCAAGAGTGGCACCAACACAAGGAGCCATTTGGGCACATTCAGCAGAAATTACATGTCTCAGCATTTTGGCAATAGGAATCGCCTTTGACCCTGACACTCTCCTTTCCTCAGACAGCTCAACAGTTGCCTGGTAGAATGGCCTTAAAACTGTCAGGCACTGGTTAATTGCTGCATAGTCATCAGCAGTGAAAGGCACTATGTCAGTGCTAAGGGATGCTAGGGCTGCCCCTAATGGTTCTCTCTGCTCATAAAGCCTATGAAGCATGGCATAAGTGCTGTTCCATCTTGTTTCCACCTCTTGGACAAGCTTTTTTTGTGGCATGCCCATATTTACCTGAATAGAGCACAACTTTTCTTTCGCTTTTGAACTGGACTTGAAGTGTCCCACTATTTTGCGGGCCCTACTGCGCATGTTTTCCAGCTCAGAAGTCTGACAGAGTGATTTTTTAACAATCAGATTCAGCATGTGGGCAAAGCAATAAATATGTCTAACATTCAACTGACTAACACTTGCCACAATATTGTGAGCCCCATCAGTAACCATCCCACAGACCTTTTCAGTGATTCCCCACTCAGTCATCAAATTTGCAATAGCATCTGCAATATTAGCTGCTGTGTGGGTCAGAGGAAAATACTGCACACCTAAAAGCACAGTAGCCAGATCTAGGCTGTCTGACACATAATGGCAAGTGACACCAAGGTATGCATCCATGTTGACTGATGTCCACATGTCAGCAGTCAAACTCACAGCTGAAGCCTGCTTAATTTCTGCCAAGGCCTTCTCTTTGGTTACGGTGTACCTTGCTTCCACCATTGCCTTTACAGTTTTGCGGCTTGGAATGGAGTAGGATGGGTCCAGGATTTGAATTAAATTTCTGAACCCTTCATCCTCAACGATAGAAAAAGGCTGACTATCTTTAACTATCATGTCCACCAAGGCCTCATCCAGCTTCTGTTTTCTGGACACTGTGTGGGAGAAAGGTTGCTATATGAACATGATACACAACATCTACAGTAAACAGACACACACAAACAGTATATTAGCTTACTGTCAGGATTTCTAGTGTTGACAGGGTCACTGGTTTGCTGGGCATGACTGTCATCATGCCTGGCACGCAAGTGTCTCAGCATAGATGAGGTGTTGTTGCTATAAGACAACTCTTGTGTGCAGAGCAAACACCGCACCTACAAGTAATTGTAATTTTGAGACCCATTTAAAAATGAAAAATACAATTCAATAATGGAAACATAAAATGTAGGCCATAAACTGCAATATACCTTATTTGGTGGTATGAGATCAAAATGATCCCAAACTTTTGAACGTCGTTTACTACTCGCCATGAAAACTGCCAAAATACATCAAATTCTCTCCAAACACTCTCCAAATTTCTATCTCCTCACAACCCCATTTTGAAGAATAATGATCCATCTTATATAGCTGGCATGGCGCCAAACCATTCAAATCTGTCAAACCTGTCAAGCTGTCATTGGCTCAGAATGCATTGAAACACTATGAGTCACTGAAACGTACTGAAAGACTATGAGCCAATGAAAAGCTTCGAAACATTTTGAAGCAACGAAAGCGCGAAGTGATGCAGCGATGACGTTCGAAGCTTCAAACGTCATCGGTCACGTGCCACTAGTGTTTGATATAAGCTCCGACACAGCTGCTCGAATCACTTCGCTTCAGGAGGAGTGACACAAGCTCCGAAGCCTCGGTATCATTTGCCCATCACTAGATATGAGTAAAGTTGACACATCAGAAACTATAAAAGAATGCCCTGATCTGACGGATGATGAAGGGTGGATAAATGTTAAGTGGACCAGCAAGGGGAAAAAGAAGAAGAAGAAGTAGGAAGAATATTTTCTTGCCAAGGTCTTGCTGTTCAGTGGTAAGTAACTGAATATCGAATATTATCTGACTTAACTTATCGTACTAGGGTGACGAAAAAGCTTTAGCTAGCTAAAACGCTTAGCTAGCTAAGCTAACACTTAGCTAGCTAAGTGTTTTTTTTTTGTTGTTGTTTTTTTTGTTTTTTTTTTAATACATTGTGTTCTCCCTGCTCTTCTCAAGAGTGGGGCAACGTCGAATTAAAGCTGCAAGCAGCGTTGGACGGGCCCTCGCACCTGTGCCCCGCGTCCCCCTTGTGCCCGTCGGGAACGGTTGTGGACACTCTGACTTTGAGGCCTTCTAAAACGGTTCAATTAATAATTTGAGTGAAATTCATGGACATTTCAGTATTTTTTTTTTTTTTTTTTAAATTTGTGATGCAAAGAGATTATTCAATGAAATGACATTTATTGCAATTGAGTCAGGGAGAACTTACAAACAAGGTGGCGCCACATTCAGTTCACTTCGAAGCAGCCTTTTGCCCCCTGGCCGCACGTGCAGGTCCAATTGTTTGTAACGTTACACAAGAAATCCGTCTATTGGGTCCTTCTTCTTTTTTGAAGCAAGTCTTAGTTCTATGGTGTTACTTTCCACGTCCAGCGTCTCCATCAGCTCCACTGCCCTCTCTGCCCACACTGAGAGTGAATGCCTCCTGAGTCTCTTGGGCTGTGTTCAGACTGCAGGCGAATCTGATTCAAATCAGAGTCCTTCTCAAATCCGATTTTTAGGGCTGACTGTCCACACTGTTTTTAGCAAGTGTCCAAATCGGATCTGGCTCTGTTCAGACTGGGCCACATCATTGAAAGAGTCCGCTTGATGACTGGTTAGTCGGATCTGCATGCTGCATTTGGATTTAATAACTCTTTTCTTCCATCCAGATGACTACAGTGACCTTTGTAAAAAGAGGGAAGACTGGTGCCAAAGCGGCGCAGATATATGGGCAACCCGTAAAAGAAAAATAACCCCCCCCCCCAACAAGTTGGCTGACCAGGAGGACAGACCAGCGGAAAAAAAGGTGATATACACTGTAAAAACTGCTGGGTTAAAAACAACTCAATTTGGGTTATTTTGGTAACCCAGTGCTGGGTCAAAAAGGGACCGACCCAGCACTGGGTTGTTATAACACAGCACAGTTGGGTTATTGGTCTGACCGAGCATGTTGGGTTATGTTTTCTACCCAAAAAATGGGTAGAAATGACTATATTGATGGGTTAAACTTACCAAAGAGTGGGTTGAAAAATACAACCCAAATTCTGGGTTATCGGTATTATTTAGGTTAAAATGACTTTTTTCACATTCACACACACAGTCATACCTAGGACCAACTTAGCTTCTCCAATTCACCTAACCTGCATGTCTTTGGACGGTGGGAGGAAACCGGAGTGCCCGGCGGAAACCCACGCAGACAAGGGGAGAACATGCAAACTCCACACACAAAGGATCTTGGGTGGGAATCGAACCCAGGACCTTCTCACTGTGAGGCCACAGTGCTAACCACTACACCACCGTGCCACCCTCATTTCACATTAACGATCCTCATACCAAACTTTCTTTTGGCAAACAATTGTACATTGCAAATTAAAAAAAAAAAAAAAAAAAAAGTTTTCAGTAACGTTCATGGACTAATTATTTTTTCCACTTTAAAATCATGAAAACTTGAACCATTGAGCCAGAGGTAGCTGAAATCTTTGTAGCTTGTTTAGCTCACATAATAAACACTTTAACCATCAAACCTAGTAATCTAGCCTAGGGGGCTGTGCATCCACAGCATAGACATACAAAATGTTTGTTTGTTTGGTAGATTTTTTTTTTTTTTTTTTTTAGCTCACTTTGACAGTTGTAGTTTCACTATCTAACCGTTTTCAGTTACATCCCGGACCCGGAGCAATGCTGCTGCGTGCTGCTTGGTCAAGTCGTGTCGTCCTCTGCTCAAAAAAGGCTGGCTGGCTGCAAGCATCTCCAACCCATTGCGTTGGGTCACCATTTTTAGATTTGAAACAGTGACCCTTTGGTCTATCATCTTCATCTACCTTCATCTACTATCTTCATCTACCCGGTTTATAATATTGGATTATGTGATTGATAAGGCACTTTCAAAATAATCCAATCCAAATGTCTTTCTATAGCAGCTGAAGGTGTTTAAACACCCCATGCATTTTTTGAAACACAGTTTCAAAAAATCCTAGAGGAAACCCTGCCACAGGTGGTACTATAGCACCCAATTGAGAACTTTAAATAAACATGTTTCAGGCTCTTTTTGACCTACCGTCATGATATTTTTGCACGCATAGTACATTGCCTCCAGGGGAACAAATATGCATCATAGCAGAAACCACAACCACCCTCAATTCTGATTGGTCCACACGTTTTGCTCAATATCTGCAGACCTTTTTCTAGTTATTGTTGTTATGGTGTAGTCCATTAGGGAAGAGGATTCTGAGATGCAAGACCTCCCCGTGGAAGACATCTCCATGTCAGATGATGACCTGGAGCCTGACCTGGACTCTCACCCTACCTTCCGGACCTGGGGCACAGCGATGCTCGAAATAAGACAACTTAAAGAGGAGAGGGGAATTACTGGATGCAGTGACCCGTAATATTTCGATTATACATTTTCCAGCTTTCCCAGCATGGTAGACTGGCTTGGTATAGGCAGAGTAATTTTATGCAAGTCAGCCCAATCAGCTAGGGGTGTCCCATGTCAGATTTTGAGTATCTACCGATCTGCCGACTCCCGATCTGATACTTCTGTATTTTTTCATATTGGATAATCCAATCAAAAGCGACCATTTGTATGTGTAAAGGAAGCATTGTGAGCAGTTTTCAAACTAAAGGTATCAGGCTAAAAGCACATAGAAGGTCATGCATCTTATTATGGTTTTCTTTTTTACATGGATTTTATTTTGTGCCACTGCCACTGACTGAAAAGGTTGGTGGCAACTGTGCCACCAGTGTAAAATGTTCGAGCTCTGGCAAGGATTTTCTATGTCGCCGTCTGAGCCGTTTAATGGCAGTCGTGCTTTTCCATAGCCAGTGAACCACAAGGGTGTGTTCAGGTTAGCCGCAAACGTTTGTTGTGCTCTATAGAAAATAGTTTGTAAATTTAATGTTCACTGTGTTGCTGAAGTTGAAAGCACCCCAGCTGTTTGTGAAAGAGGTTGGGATATCTGCCATCTTTTAGCGTTACATTGCTCTCTATTGTACTGGACCATCTCCCATTATGATACTCTCTGGTACAGGTGAAACTGAAGCCTCATCACTTTACCCTCCTGTATATTCATAGATTCTAGAGTAGGCCTAGTCTAGAATCTATCAATATACATACAGTGATTGGTTTTGCACCCTTGTCTTATAATTTACAATTTTCACTGTCTGAACAGAGCTCTCCGGGGTTGCGCGGCAGCTAAAGAAGGTTTTGCACGGAACTGCTTCCACAACAAATCACCCAAGGTATGGATTGTGAGGCAGCATGCTTCTACTGATTGTATTGATGGGAGAAATGATGGCAGGAAAAGTTACTATCAAACCACAAAAAAATTTAAGAAACAATAACAGGCTGGTTGGGCTGGTAGTCTGGCAGCCGAGGGGGTGAACCTTGTTTAGTCAGAGTTTTTTTTTCCTGCTGTTTCTTGTAGCTTTGGGGTCCTTCTTCAAAATCCTAAAGGGTGTCCGGTAGAGAGACCACCTAAGGGATCAAAACGACCCCATGCTGTCTGTCCTCTATAAACCCCAAAAATGCTAACCGGGCACTGTCCAAGATTATGAAGAGGGACCCCCAAGCTAAGATTTCCTAATGAGATGACTCACAATGTCGCGGTTTGCACCATCCTCCCAAATTGATTTGGAGAAATGGGTTACTGATGAAGTGTTCTGATTTCTCCAGCACTCCTATGCGGCCCGCCTCAAGGCCCACAACATCTGACATACCAGCACTGCAGGACACTCCCCCAAGACCACCATCTGAAGGACTAGAGTCTGAGATGACAGTAAGTATCACATGTACAGTATTCCCCTCATTAGGGTAACAATTTTAAATTGTCTTCATGGGAGCAATATGAATTTGAAAAGTGGTTTTGAATGTTGCACTGTTTGTACAAAGAGTGTAGCTGTTTACAATTAAAATAAATTGGTAAATATTAAAAACGTATGAGGCTGGAGTTTGGCCAAATTATTCAAATTGCATGAACTTTTATGTTTCACAAATAATATTAAAAAAAAAAAAAAATTAGCTTTACATGTGCACTCTTTTAGAATGCACCATGCAGAAGATGGGTAATTGTTATACCTTTTGTAGACAGAGCTCTTCCTTCTTACAGACTGAATGTCCGTTCCTAAAAAGGGGCTCTGAAAGTGCAGCTGCCTCCACTGACCGAAAGGATTGCCTTTAGTGTTGTGTGTATAGGATTCCCCTTGGTAGGGAATCCTTGCATTAAACAGGTCTGCTTATCAAGTCATTAAGGGATGGTCCTATGACAGTATAAGTGGAGCGATTAATAGTTGCCCTTCCCTACCGGCGTCTAAGGTCATGACTGCACTGACACTGATGCTGACTCTTAGAGGTCTGTGACGACTGTGTTTGCAAGAATATGGACTCTGTTCTGTAAGGAGATACCTATTGCATATCTATCAGCATAGTACATTCTACAAAGAGTGCACATGTAAAGCTAGAATTATGCATTTTCATTATTTGTGAAACAAAAGTTCATGCAATTTGTGACAAATAATTCTGCCGACGCCAACCTAATACGTTTGTAATATTTTACTTTAAACTTTAAAATTGTCAGTGTAATTAATAATTACAGACACTGCAGCTCAACACACATAACTGTACGCACCTATCCTTTAATGTTTTTAGAAGTACAGTACTAATCTAGAAGCACAAATTGGAGACCTGTTACTTCACACTCCTTCCCCACCTCTAATCCTCCGCCACCTCTAACCTTTCCGTCACCACTTGACATACAGTACATGTACATACTGCACGTGTGTAGAGTATCTAAATTTTATACATTTTTTACATTGTTTTGCAGGTCGATCTTGTTCCGGGCTCCGGGGTTCGAGTTCCCAAGTGCAAGTTAAGTGCCCTTAGGACAAGCACTCCTGCCACCTACATCAGGGACCTTGCCATCCTCGTTTTTGGAAAAGAAACTCTTTCAGAGTCGAGCTTGACCGGGAAGCAGTCTGGCGCCCACAAAGATGTGGCGTCAAAGCGACCACTGGATGAAAAGAAGCTTGAGGTCATAATTGGTGAGCTCTTCAGTTGTGATTTATAGCCCAGCTTGCTTCACATCAATTAGTTAATTGCTCTCTTGAAAGGATTTTTGGTTAATCTGGCTCAAATTTGTGTGTGTGTGTGTGTGTGTGTGTGTGTGTGTGTGTTTAATAGGGCATGTTAGGTCCAAATACCCAAACACCAGCGTCCAGGAGGTCAGAAGGGTAATCCGGAAGAAGATAAACAACATCAGCTACAACTCTAAGAAAAACTAAAGATAGAGCCATTTCGAAAAATGTTGCACTGGCTGGGCACTTTATTTTGATTTTTTGATATTTATTTTAAGTTTTATGCCCCCTGATCTGATGCCCGGGGATGTCTTACCCCCCTCTGTCCTGATGAAGACCATGTAGGTATAAAAATAAAAACCTCCTCGTTCTTAACTGAGTGCCCGGGTCTCCCTATTTTTCTGTTTTATAGTGTTCAAGGTCAAAGTTGTTCAAAATTCAAGTTGTTCTAAATTTATTGTATTTTTGACACAGATTAATTAAATGGTAATTGTGTATGAAGGTTCAATGTCTGCATTTGAATATCTTAAAAGGTAAACAATCAGACTTGTGGACTAGTATTAAGATGTTAATTTGCTGTATATGAGTACTCTGCATTCAAGTAAATTGTAAGTAAAGGAGTAGTGTACTATAATTACTGTAGCAGTATTTATTGCTAGTATAAGAATAGCGCAATTCAAGTGCATTGTAAGTAAGCGGGCATAATATATTTTGAGTATATAAATGGTATGCTTCAAGTATGACAACAGTTTAATTCAAGTATGGTTGTAGTATGCATCAAGTATAAGTAAAGTATATTTCAAGTACATTGCAGGTAAAAGTAGTGTACTTAAGTTTATAAAAGTGCAATGTAAGTAAAGCAATAGTGTACTTCAAGTACAACTCAATTACAACTCAAGTACATGAAATAGTATAATTTAAGTATACTTATATATACTTCATTAATACTTAAGGAAGTCTTCAGTAGTGTACTTCAAGTACACTAATGAGTATATGAATGGTTTACTTTAAGTACAACTCAAGTACATGAAATAGTATAATTTAAGTATACTTATATATACTTCATTAATACTTAAGGAAGTCTTCAGTAGTGTACTTCAAGTACACTAATGAGTATACGAATGGTTTACTTTAAGTACAACTCAAGTACATGAAATAGTATAATTTAAGTATACTTATATATACTTCATTAATACTTAAGGAAGTCTTCAGTAGTGTACTTCAAGTACACTAATGAGTATATGAATGGTTTACTTTAAGTACAACTCAAGTACAACTCAAGTACATGAAATAGTATAATTTAAGTATACTTATATATACTTCATTAATACTTAAGGAAGTCTTCAGTAGTGTACTTCAAGTACACTAATGAGTATACGAATGGTTTACTTTAAGTACAACTCAAGTACATGAAATAGTATAATTTAAGTATACTTATATATACTTCATTAATACCTAAGGAAGTCTTCAGTAGTGTACTTCAAGTACACTAATGAGTATATGAATGGTTTACTTTAAGTACAACTCAAGTACAACTCAAGTACATGAAATAGTATAATTTAAGTATACTTATATATACTTCATTAATACTTAAGGAAGTCTTCAGTAGTGTACTTCAAGTTCTTTGAGTATATAAATGGTTTATGTAAAGGAATAGTACCATTCAAGTACAGGTAATAGTATAATTTAAGTATACTTATATATAAGTAAAGTAATCTTGAAGTTTACTTGAGCATACTCAAAAGTGGGCCAAATCAGGGTACTTGTAGTATAAGTATACTAACTAGTACATATGTAAGTACACTACTAGTACATAAATACAAGTATACTTGGTAATGAAAGTATACTTGATAAAGTATACTCAAACTCCACTTAAGTATACTTGGAAAGGTAAACTAGAAGTTTACTTCTTTTTGGTAAGGGCCGTCACAGCTGATGTCAGATCAAAGGAGATTGGCACCGTTTGTGCTGATTGTGAGGTTTTGGTGATGTGCGCCAGGCAGCCAAACTTCCACTGCGCCAGCTCCGCTCCGCCTTGCGCTGAAAGTAGACGTGGTTTCAGATGGCGAGCTTTTGGCGCACCTCAGCGAAGCCTTTTGGCACGAAACTGTCACTGCGCCAAGCCGAATCTGTCAGCACCTCCCCCCGCTGCGCCGCCACTCCCATCTCGGCGAACCTCCGCCTGCGAAACTTGGAAACTGTCCGCCTCTGCCGTTTCGCCGGTCGAAACTAGCTCTGCGCGGAGTTCGCCTCACTGTGCCACCCTGCGCTGCGCCAGGAAACTAGAGCCCATAGATTTCTAAATACGTACACCTCCACCTGATTCAAGCCTCATTCCCCCTCTCTCTCCTATTTCCATCATTGGTGTGTTAGCTGCCAGTTTCTATGATTCAAGATCTTGTGTTCAAATTTGGACTAATGAGACAAAGTTTTTTCTTATTTTCAATCAGGTAGCAGACAGTAAGGGTGAGGATGGTGTAAAAACGGAAAGTCTTTTTGCATTCACTTTTCTCTTGATTTTCAGTTTTGAGTCAAATTAAAGCCTTTTTTCTCAATTTCCTGCACAGTGAAAAGTCAATGAAAAGCCAAAGTATGTGGTGTCACTTTTCAAGACTGTTTGAAGGTTGTAGTAGCATGAAAAGACCACAGGGTGACAGCAAAAGACCATGTATAAAATTGAGCTAGACGCTAGAGGGGTTAAAATCACCTCTGAATGACCCCACTGCTTGCTTATTTATTTATTTATTTATTTATTGAATGAGATTGAAAGATTAAACAAACTGCATGGTGTCATAAATTCTTTTCTGCTCATAGGATTGACTTGAAATTTTGCTGTGCAGGAAGCCTCCCTCTAGCAGTGTGCAAAGCATCATGGCTGGCCATCTTTGTTTTCTGGAATTATGGCCAGTGACTTTTTTAATGTGTGTGTGTGTGTGTGTGTGTGTGTGTGTTGAAAAAGCTCTTACTAACAGCCTTTGGCAGAGTATTGTGGTTTAGTGTTTTCCCAAAGCAAGCCACCGGAGGGCGCACAGGAGCACAGAGGAGCTAGCAGCGAGGAGCAAGGCAAACCACCGGAAGGCGCAGAGGGCCCAGAGACCCATGGGCCCCTGTTCTTCCATGGGCCATTTAGGCCTTTGGGCCCAGAGACTTCACACTTGTCCAGGTTGGTTTTCCAGAATTATAGCTAGTGCATATCGACACAGTTGACATTTTGTCAAATGCTGTTATTTTAGGTTAGATCTGCAGCATATATGCCGCAGCTTTAACCAAAAATCACAGCCTTTGGCAGAGTTTTGTGGTTTGGTGTTTTCCCAAGGCCGGCCACCGGAGGGAACAAAGGAGCCCTGATGATGTTAAACTTATTCTGACACCCTTGAAAACAATGTTGAGGGGAGGAGTAAGGAAGCCTTTCAAATAAACAGCAACAACTCCCTAAAACAGGGTCCTGGAGGGCTAAAATAGCCATATGATGTGTGCGGCTCAGGCTTGAGAAAGAGCAGCCACTTGATGTTGAGCCATCATAATGTGTTAGTGTGGAGTGAGTGGATTTAGCAAGTGTAGCACTTGAAAGGACATGCAGTGTATAGTGATGTTTACAGTTCAGTTTGCCAAACTTATATATATACACACACACACACACACACACACACACATATATATATATATATATATACATATATGGTTTGGGGTGAGCTGGACCGCAGAGTGAAGGCAAAGGGGCCAACAAGTGCTAAACACCTCTGGGAACTCCTTCAAGACTGTTGGAAAACCATTTCAGGTGACTACCTCTTGAAGCTCATTGAGAGAATGCCAAGAGTGTGCAAAGCAGTAATCAGAGCAAAGGGTGGCTATTTTGAAGAAACTAGAATATATAACATGTTTTCAGTTATTTCACCTTTTTTTGTTAAGGACATAACTCCACATGTGTTCATTCATAGTTTTGATTCCTTCAGTTAGAATCTACAATGTAAATAGTCATGAAAATAAAGAAAACGCATTGAATGAGAAGGTGTGTCCAAACGTTTGGCCTGTACTGTACATATACACACACATATACATACACACACACACACACACACACACACACACACACACACACATATATATTAAAAGATCGATCTTTGGGCATACAGATCGATCCATGGGAATTTAAATGAAGATTGATTCAAAATCGGAGGATCGATCTTTTCAACACAGGTCTATCCATGAAGTTAGGTCGCCTGCCTCTGACAGAGTCCTGATGCCACAGCATCACAGCTTTGCTCGGATCAAACTCATTGATGTCTGGGGAACAGAGTTGGACCATCAGGAGATTTGACAGTATGTTCCAGTGTGTTGCGTGTCGTCCTTCTGAGCTGGCTAGGCTAAACCTGGGCTAACCTCACAACATGTGACGCGACGTCACAAACAGATCACTAGCGCTAGCCGACGGGCTACGGGGAGCTACTGAAGTGCCACACACAAACATCACCGGTGAAGTGCTAACATTAGCTACCGTATGAATTTAAAGCCACCTCTTGCATAATTTATTGCATGACTTGGTGCAAATATTTACCCGCCCCATGGCTGGTAGACCTCCAAAATTAACTGGCCAAGGGAATATTTTAGGCACATTTGGCGAGTGGCGACTGCTAGTTTACAGCACTGCTCAGCGCTGTGAAAACTTACATTTTCCCATTTCGGCAAGTGGCTTGCTCACACTAACGTTTTGAGACCCTGCATGAGCGCAACATGCGGCAGCTGAGCCAATCGCGTACACGCTACGGAATCGCGTACACGCTACGGGGTGGCAAATGCAGTCAGTATCACTGATTGGCTATCAACGCCAACACAGGTCCTGGTGTCCTGCTTGCACATATTTTTCGTTTTAATATTTCTTTAAAAAAATGAACTGTAAAGAAAAATATCAGCATCAATGGAAAAGTCATAATATATTGAAGGGATAATGAAAAAAAATACTACCAATTAAAATTGTGTTTAGTTGCCTTTTACTACCTTTTAAGGGCCTTAATTTGGGCTTCTTTTATTTACTACCTTTTACAACCCCGCGGATACCCTGCTCCTGGAGTCTCAAGTAAAAGTCTGACGGCTTTGAAACCTATGCAGATGGAAAGAGGACGAAAATTCCTACAAAAATATGTTATTTTGATGTGGATTGGACCAAGTTCGTGGGAGCTGTGAAGAGTTTTCAAACATTTTTGACTCTGGTGTGCTCTGCTCTGCACTCTGCCTGACATATGACATATGACATCTGACATATGACTCACTCTAGCTGCCTCAGGAATGCACAATACACACCCATTGTAAGACCTCAGAGGGAGCAGAAAACACTCAAACTAAAACTGCCATAACTCAAAAACGGTAAAAGATAGCAAAATCATGTAAATACGTCATTTATAGATCAAGGTCTTGTGACTCATTTAAACTTTGAATAAAGTCTGTAACTCAAACGGTGACCGAGCAGTGACACCTCAAACAGGGGTGGGTTTTCTGGATTTCTCCATTAGATTGAATGAGGATTTCTCTGTCTGCCTGCATTTTGGTCTGACCATGACACAGCTGCCAGTGTTCAAGTCAGTCACACACTCGGACGTCCTTGGCCTTTCAAAATAAAAGCCCAAGACTCTTTCAAAATAAAAGCGCCGAAAAATACCCTTAAAACTGGCACAAATGGACGAATTGTCTGCACTTCGGGGGACGTGGGGCACGGGTGCGAGGGCCCATCCAACGCTGCTTGCAGCTTTAATTTTTCACATTAACATACTCACAGTACATCCTGGTCTGTTTCAATTCCTTCACAATGTGCTCTATGAGACACTACTTATCATTTCATTTTGGGAAGAATGAGAGAGATAGGTGGTATGTGACACTAAGGGGCACTCTCAATTAGTGCAGTTACAAAGTGCATTACAAGAGATCTGTCATTAAACGCAACAGGCATCATAATATCATTTCATTTGTCAATATAATAGAATGCAATACAATAATCTCTGATTTGACATTCATTACGGTTCATTTCACATCAATATAAGCATCCAACACCAGACTTTTAAATCAATATACACACTCAATAAGTAGCGCTAGCCGCTAAGCTAACAGTCCCTTTGAAATATATGGAGATGGCTAGGCTAGAGGCTACAATCATAACAAACATTCACCAGTTCGCTTTTCAGTTCCGTTTTAACTGACGACTTCAGGCACACTCACGACGGAGCACAGCGGTAAGCGTCTCCTAAAAGTTAGGGCTCGTCACGGTGAGTATAAAGCGATATATCAACAAAGAAACTGTTAATAACCCCAAACCCACCGGCAGCAAACTGTCACTACCGCAGCTCGGCAGCCGCAAAGCTACTTCCTGAAACCAGGCAACAGGCTACCGTTTGCACCTGGGTTACAATATAGATTCACAAAAAGAGCACAGAAAACATGAAAATTACAGAAACCTTAAATGCCACTGTGTGTTTCATCTAGCCAATGACAGGCAGAATACTAAGAATCACGTTATTGTCATAGTCAACAGCAAAATTATGTACTAAAGGCACGAATGTCCTCTTTGACGGGTCGGGAATCAAACCCACGGTATTATGCAAGGCAGGCAGAGTCTCTAACCGCTTAGCTATCAGAGTTTGTTTACATTGTAGTAGTTTGGGCTCATGGTCCATTCATATTGATAAGTTACGAAAAAATGGTCCAATCAGTTTGAAAACTGAGATGCACATTTTTCGTATAGCATAATAAAATTATAACAAAAATAAAAAATAAAGCTAAAAAAAATCCGGGGCTTTTGAGGAAAGATCTGGGGCTTAAGCCCCAAAATCCCCTACCCCCGCGCTGCGCCTGATAACAATGTGTATGATAACAGAAGTACACACTTAAACAACCGATTCATATTGATAAAATTAATTAAGCAATAAGCCCCGAGAAGCCGTGGGTTACAGTGATTTTACAATGGCTGAGGGGCGTTCTAAGGCATGACGCACAGCGGAGTCGTAGGCATGTAAGGCACGGTAAAGCAGCAATAGATCAGCTGTGCAGTGTTATTAACCGAGGATTATGTGGAAAATTGAACATCTTGCTTTGCCAACTCGGCAAGGATCTGCTTCAGGCTCCAGCCTTCCACCCTCTTGAATCGGTGTATTGTATACTGATCATTTGGGGAGGGGGGCGGGTCGGGACACTATAAATCTGGAGGGGAGACACGCCCCCCCCAGTGCCATCTGCGCCCATGCTGTGGGCCCACACACACATTCAAACCTTGACCTGAGATCAGAAAATATGCAATTTAACCCTGTTACAGGCCTGAGGTTGAAGCTTGGGTGCAGTGAGGCCTAGAAACATTAATGGCCACTTCACCCTGACATGAGCAGAAACAAAAAGCACGTGCATACAAGATCAGTTAGTTCAGTTAGTATTCACGAATCCAAAACTAGTTGTTGGTGGGGAATAGCAGAAGAGCGGAAATAGTATATCAACAGTATAACAGTATATCAAGGCACATTAACATGGTATGCTAAGCTAACTAGCAGGCCGCTAAATAACGTCACACATCATGTCTTTTACCGCTGAAACACTCAGTTACAGCACAGAAACTAGGCATACACTCTTATTCACCTTTTTGCAGATTACAATCAAGCTATTATCAGGACCACGTAGTCAACCTCTACGATAAAACTTAAAAATGCTCTCCACACAATACTTTCTTCTCCTTTCTCGGACTACTGTGCGTCTGCTTTTCTCCTTGCGGGCTCAACACTACCTGCGTCACATGTCCCGCCTCTAACTGAGGGAATGATTGGCTGTTAGTTTGTTAAAACCCAATGACAATACATAAACAGAATGACTGACATTACACTAGTAACACGTTATGTTGCACGGCTAATTACATGTGTTGATTTCAGATCAAACAAACTAATTTTCTCCTGAATAACAGTCTTAAAGGAACATAAACCTTTTTATATTAATTTAGCCTTTTTTAAACTGTAAATAGCTTAACTTACTGTAATGTAAATATAACATTCCTGCATTTATCTAATACATATTTTAACCATTTTAGTATTATGAACTTTTGGAGTTTTATTTATTTAGTCAACTATTTATATGCTGTTTAACTGATTTTATGCACTGTACTCCGAATGATTTCAGACAGGGCTACACTATGGTCCCAACTTTTGGGGGGATGGAAATGAAATGTAGTACGGCGGATAACCAAAATAATCGTTCAGTTTGTGATAAAAGCATGAAATTTGGTACACATATAGCCAAAGGCATACCAAAAATAATTAGATATGGAGGCATCATGAATTTTCAACATGGCGCCCATGGCAGCCATTTTACAAAATGGCCGCCAATAATGACTGTTTTCTTATGAGTGATGGATATAATAGGATATTTCAGACTTATTTACCAAACATAGTACTTGGTAAATGTCTTTTGGATAATTGACAATTGTCATTGAATATTCAAAATGGCCACCATTTTTCAAGATGGTAGCCGTCACTTGAATGACTGTCTGATATGGGTGATCTTGGTGTCAAATCTGTCATTTTTTATGACGCAGAATTCAAATGTGGAACTTTGGAATTGGCCAGAAGCTTCCTTCTGCCTCACAATTGAATATAACCACTTTCAAGATGGCGGCCATATGGCCAAAATCAAAATTGTAATTGCTAGGAAATAGAGCTATTAAAATTAAAATGTTGATCCAATAAACTAAAAAAAATCCTACATCTGCAAAAATGAAAACAACTGAACCATTCGATGAATGGAAATTTAATAGAGTGGATGCTGAAGCACAACCAGGGCACACTGGTGACACCACTGCTGTGAAACACAGCAAATACACTCTGCTTAATAATGCCATATTTTCTGTAATTAATGCGCTGGTTGGCTGGTTGTTAGTTAGTGGTGGTGCAGTGGTTAGCACTGTTGCCTCACAGTAAGAAGGTCCCAAGGTCCTTTCTGTGTGGAGCTTGCATCCATCACCATTTCATTCCTTTGCGATCTGGGTAACTATATGAAAGTCATATAAAGCCCCGTTACCCTTGGCTCGGCTCTCCTGCGCTGGCACACCCTGTCCATTCAGGTGCGGTTATCTATTCATTCATCTTCTAAATATATTCATTCATCTATCCATTCATCTTCTAAATCGCTTATCCTCACTAGGGTCGCGGGGGTTGCTGGATCCCAGTGCCTATCCCAGCGCACATAGGGCGAAGGCAAGGAAACACCCTGGACAGGTCGCCAGTCCATCGCAGGGCAGACAAACAAACACTGACATTCACACACACAATTTAGCTTCTTCAATTCATCTAACCTGCATGTCTTTGGACGGTGGGAGGAAACCCACGTAGACATGCAAACTCCACACAGAAAGGACCTCGGGTGGGAATCGAACCCAGGACCTTCTTACTGTGAGGTGACAGTGCTAACCACTGCACCACCGTGCCGCCTGCGGCTATCCAACTACATCTAAATACGTAAACTATTAAGTAGATGTCGGGCTAACATTAGGTAGCATTTAGGAAACTAAACTACACTACCACTAATCTCTCACCACAACCAGCGCATTAATTACAGAAAATATGGCATTATTAAGCAGAGTGTATTTGCTGAGTGTCACAGCAGTGGTGTGTCCTGGTTGTGCTGGTTGTGCTTCAGCATCCACTCTATTAAATTTCCATTCATCAAATGGTTCAGTTGTTTTCATTTTTGCAGATGTAGGATTTTTTTTAGTTTATTGGATCAACATTTTAATTTTAATAGCTCTATTTCCTAGCAATTATAATTTTGATTTTGGCCATATGGCCACCATCTTGAAAGTGGTCATATTCAGTTGTGAGGCAGAAGGAAGCTTCTGGCCAATTCCAAAGTTCCACATTTGAATTCTGCGTCATAAAAAATGACAGATTTGTGACCCCAAGATCACCCATATCAGACAGTCATTCAAGTGACGGCTACCATCTTGAAAAATGGTGGCCATTTTGAATATTTAATGACAATTGTCAATTATCCAAAAGACATTTACCAAGTACTATGTTTGGTAAATAAGTCTGAAATATCCTATTATATCCATCACTCATAAGAAAACAGTCATTATTGGTGGCCATTTTGTAAAATGGCTGCCATGGGCGCCATGTTGAAAATTCATGATGCCTCCATATCTAATTATTTTTGGTATGCCTTTGGCTATATGTGTACCAAATTTCATGCTTTTATCACAAACTGAGCGATCATTTTGGTTATCCGCCGTACTATCATCCATATCTAACCAGTCTGAAAAAATGGTGGCCTTTTTGAATTTACAATGAAAATGTTAAATTATCCAAAGAACACATTACCAAGTGCATATTGTGAATGAATTCAACAAATCTTGTCTGCAATATCATATTATAACAATAACTCTTTAGAAAACAGTTGTTGCTGGTGGCCATTTTGAAAAATGGCTGCCATGGGCGCCATGTTGAAAATTCATGATGCCTCCATATCCAGATCTTTTGGGAATGCCTTTGGCTATAAGTGTACCAAATTTCACGCTTTTATCACAAACTGAACGATTCCTTCATATTATGGAGCTAAGCAGCTGCACTAATGTGTGAATGCCACACCTGTGAGAGGAATGGAGAAGGTCACTTTAAACAAGGAGGGAAGCAGCCTCATTCTGACAAAACCAAGGACCCTGTGGACCCAATGTACCGACTGCGGGGGCGAGGTCTTTGTCATCACAGAGAGAAGACTAGTGCCTGCCTCAATGACAAAGTGGTTAGAGAGGTGAAAAGATGGACAGTGCACAGGAGGAGATCCTCTTTGAGACCAAGACATGTGACTCCCACTTTGCTCAAACACTTAAACAGCCAACCCTGTAACACAGCCAACACAGAACCTGAAGAGAGGAAAGGAAATGAGGTTGTAAGAAGAAGGAGCAAGCGGAGTCCTATGAAAGCACAGTCAGAAAGAAGAGTGTCCAGAGCCCTAGGGCCCTATCTTGTGCCACCCGCTATCCGCTGCCACTACCCGCTACCCGCAAATTGCGGATTTAGGAGCTTCCGCTATCCTTAAACGGTATCTTGCGCCACCCGCTACCCGCTATCCTTATGCCGACTCCATCATTTGCGCCTGGAGGTGTGTTCGTGGGCGTGTTTCATGCGCTATCCCTAAAGTTGCTATCTTGCGCACACACTTTAGGGATAGCGGATAGCGGGTGGTCAGGACCACCCGCTATCCGCTATCCGCTATCCCTAAAGTTTGGGCTGTTAGGAGAGCGCGCCCAGGTGGCTTCAATGCGCGCCCCGACGGAGCCTCACCACGCACACGGTCGGACTGATACCAGGACGCCGCCGGAATGGACTGAGTATATTACTCATATAGACTGTTTAGAGGAAATACTGTTTTAATTGGACACTTACGCCAGCACGTTTTATTGTTTTATCATAAGCCAGCAGCTGTGCTATATTTTTATTTTTAATATTTTATTTGCCCAATCTACCTTGTCAATAAATTAGTTTACACATAGTTCCACCTCTGCCTCTTGTGTGTGTGTGGTGTGGCCGGGGATTTTACTCAATCAGTACAACTTTGTGACACGTCCACTTGGACACATGTGGCTCCACCTCCCGAATTAACTCGCCTATAATATAATATATAATATGTATATAAAGCCAACTTGCTTTAGCCTCAGTAGAAGCCCTGAGAAAATCTACCTCCCTCTCTCCATCGCGGGTTTAGGATTTAGGATTTAGGATAGCGCATCCTGCCCTTAAAGGCAATGGCACCTGGCACACTGATTGGTTTCACTGGCATAACGCCCAAAACACGCCTATTCATAATATAGCGGGTAGCGGAGGTGTTTTGCGGATAGCGGGAGGTGCACAAGATAGCAACTTTTACGGGGGAACGCCTCTTCCTAAATCCTAAATCCTAAATCCGCAAATAGCGGGTTTAGGGAGTCTGGCGCAAGATAGGGCCCATAGAGAGACGGCAAGGAAGGAAGGAGGAGAGAGAGAAGAAAGCAGGGAGATCCGGGTCGGTTGTAGCAGTTTTTTGTTTTTTTCCTTATTACAAAAAGACAGCGCCAGCTACAGTTTCAATATTTGAATGTAATCAAGGTACACAAGTACGCCACCAATCCAAACTACAGTTTCGTCCCACAGATCAATACAGCGGGTGTGATCAGGCCGAAGGTGGAAGCGGCGCAATGCACACGTGTGGGACGAATGTAGCAGTCCTCAAAAGTGGACTGAAGAGGCCAGGTGACACTTTTTTTTTCTTGCTTTTACTTCTCATTCCTTCATCAGTTAACCTTTCCAAGTAATAGTGAAATATAATTTATGTTATATGTTGCAAATTCATATAGTTAGACCTTTTGTCTATTTTGCCGACATGACCAATGTTTTGCCTCCCTTAATAGACTTACCCATACAAATGATTCACAATACAAATTTCTTGTTAAGATTAGCAATTAAAATGATTAACTTTTATAGTTATGAACTTTGTATTTAAGTTATTGTAGGCTATTTATTAAATGTTATTTATTTAATTTGTCATCCATGGCCTGTTGTATATTCTATATTGTGAATGGCTAGATCTTTTTATTCCTTGAATAGCTAATGAAAGTGCACACTGTCCTTTATAAATTGAATAAAATAAATAAATAAAATAAATTATTTGTGAATCTGGCCTCACCTCTTTAGCACTCACACCAAAAAATATATATATGCTGCTTGGATCAGATACTGCTTCATCCAAGCCTCTTGCTCTCCACTGAACACCTTGTTGTGTGCTTTGTACCCTTGCGGAGGTGCTGCGCTGTCACTTCTCTTTCTCCTAACGTAGCGCAGGAGGGTGACGTTACAGAGACCATAAATTTTTGCTGCAGCTCTGATTGACTGGCCCTCAAAAACAGTCTGGCAAACTCTTTCATAAAGCTCTGTGCTTCCTCACCCTAATCCTCAGCATATCCTGTAAGCACAACATCAAGGAAATGCATAGGTAAGGCTCTGCTACAACCATCCCTCCTTGCTCTCCCTATGTTTAAAAGGACATAACAGAAAAGCTACACATGAGCCACATGAAACGACTGCACGTTTAGTCTACCGATAGGTCTGACAGACCATATAGGTTTGTTGTATTAATTATAGCTGCTGTGCAGCGATGGGTCGGGTCCGGGCAGTTTTAAGCAATTCTAAGCACAAGCAGAAGAATATGAACTTAAACTGAACTGATTGACACACCTGGGGTGTATTCAACGACGTTACAATACGTAACATTGTGTGACGTTGTCTCATTGAATGGTGTGTTTGGTTGTAACTTTTTGTAACAGAGAGCAACATGCCTCAGAGGTAGTTTAACTCCGTTTTGTGGGCGTGTCACAGGTGTTATCCAATCAGCATCAGCCTGTATTTAAGCCTCCGTGATTTAAAACAATAGTGCTCCAGTATGGCTTTCAGTGTAGCCTATGTTTAAAATTTTACCCCTCATTTGAGGAGGTAAAAGCACATGTGTGTTAAGTGTGATGATAGATCAGACATAGTTTGTTTTTCTTCAGTAATATGGCAACTTTTATTCAACTTAAAACTTAAAACACGTTTGTGTAGGCTTATGGTACAATTCTTAGAAACAATGTTTAACAATAACTGTTTTTTTTTTCATAGCGGACATTGAATGTATTGTAGTACCCCTATAATTACGGTAATGATCCATTGAAAGTAATGTCTGCTCACACATTTCTTCGGCTACAGTCGCGAGGAGAATGGCCCTCCGGGCTTCCATACTCCCAATGTTCAGAGCTTTATCATTTCTGTTAGCTTGACAAAATGAACACAGCAGACTAAAATATAATAAACATTATAGCTGCTGTGCAGTGCAATTCTGAGCAACAAGTAGAGAATAGGAAGACGAAAAGAAAGGTGGCATTCTTATGTGCATTTTGTATCAGCTGAAGCTTGAACTCACAGTTTCTGGCATAAAGGACAACACTCTATCTCACTGAGCTAATTGGCAAATGTCATTTCATGTGAGGCTTCACAAATTGACTAAGACAGTCACATGACAGCAGCCACCTATGCATAGAAAGGCAGATTTCAAACCACTGTAAAATAAATAAATAAATCATCAAGACAAAAATCTGACAATGATGATCTGGCATGGGACTGGACCTTTGTGCAAAGTTTGGTGAATTTTCGCACGTGGGAATGTTGCACAAGCTGAGGCTTGAACTCACAATCTTCAACACCGAGGCCTGGCCTCTACCTCACTGAGCTAAAACTTCACATGCAGCTTCACAGAATGACTGAGCCAATCACTGACATGCAGGACAGCAGCCAGCCATGCATGGAAAGGCAGATTTTAAACAGCTGTCAAAAATTCAGTTATTAAGACAAAAATCTGAAAATACACATATTGCATCTAGACAGCATGGAGATGTTGATCATCAACAATAGCTATGTTTACATGGACACAAATAATCGGAATAAAGGCCAAATCAGGTTAAAAATGCTTCATGTAAACACGTCAATCGGAAGATTCTGATCCGATACGGCCCATTCGGAAAGAAATTTCATTCCGAAAGAGAGAGGTGGTTTATGCCGATCATTATTCCGAACGGCGTCCATGTACACATCCATTCGGATCCTGTCTTCCCGGTTGGGGTAAAATTATCTCCACTGCGCATGTGTGTTACGTCAGCGTGATGCGTTTCCGCCTTTGCGGCAGCCGGTCGTTTTTCGACAAGCAGCAAACGGTCCAAAAGGTCCATATTAAAAAAAAAAAAACCTACATAAACAGACACTGTGCCAGAGGGGAGGAAAATAAAATGTGAGAGGCACAAAGAGTGAACGAGCTGAGGACGTGCAGACAACGCGGCGTTTGTTTACAACACAGGCGGAAGTACAGCTTCTTCTTCTACTACTATTTCCAGAAAATTAGACGACTCCGCGCATGCCCAAATGATTTATTCTGATCAAACGCTCGGTGCATGTATACGCACGTCATGATCGGATCATTTTATTTAGTGTACATGTAAACAGTGGATTTGGAATTTCCGATCAACCAAGGTTTAGATCGGATTGGAGAAATTTTGCGCATGTAAACATAGCTAATGATTGATTTGCTCGATAAGTGAAAAACTGATGTTTAAAAATGCCATTTTTACATTGACTCCAATTGTTCACATTAGAGCAAAATTCAAAATGCTGTCAAAAATTCAGTTTTTGAGATACAATTTTGAAATTTGCCACACATCATCTACCATGACTCTAGAATTTTGTCCATTTTTTTCATGAACATTGAAGATTTATTTAGCAAGAACTTGCAGGTATATGTTTACAGTACCATTTACAGTCAGTTTTTGATAAATCAAAAATCTGAGAAACAACGTTTTGCTCTGTAGCAATTTTGGTGTCAATTGAGCAAAAATTGTGGGAGGAGATAGATTTAATAAATTCTACAGTTTTTGCAATAGGTTTGAGTGCACAAAAGTTTCTTCAGTATTGGGGCTACAGTTTGATGAAAGTTGTGAAGTTGTAACACATATGGTTGATTTGTTATGAACTTTCAAAGTTTTGAACTTTAGAGGCTTGCTATAGCGCCACCATCAGGACTATTGGCTTGAGTTTGTAGCTGAGGTAATCTGGCATGGGACTGGACCTTTGTGCAAAGTTTGGTGATTTTTTACCCATGAGAAGTATGATTTCCTCGGAAGAAGAAGAAGAAGAAAGAACACCTGGGAATACAATAGTGTCCTGGCAGCATAGGCTGCCCGGACCCTAAATACACAAACTCTATGACAAAATCGAAAAACACTTAGGGTTTCAGTATTTTACTTATCGCTATGAAAAGAACGTTTTCTCCTAAAACTCGGCAACAATAGGGGCGGCAAAGATTTTTTGCAGAGGCAGCCATGAAAGGAGGTGGAATCTGCTCACCAAATTACAAGTTCCTGTGTTGTGTCTAACACGAATAAGGGCCCGTGCTACAACCGCCCCGCTGCTACAACTGACCTGGATCTCCCCTACACATATGCGCAGGGAAGGTAAAAGCATGTGGATTGTGCAGCAACAGCAACTTAAAGCAAAACCTTAGAGTGTCCCACACCATTCCAAATAAAGAGGAGCTTCAGCTTCTTGTGCAATATGGAAATGGACGGTAAGATTAAATAAAATATGTTTTTCATATCCATGCATAGATACCCTGTTATGTGATTAGCTTGGATATCCTGGACTCATTTATTTTTCATTTCCTACCACAGAATTACAGAAAATTTTGACTGTCCACTATGTGGGAAGAAACAGCTCTCCCGCCTTGATAAGCACTTACAAGTTACACGTGACCTGCAATCACCATACGAAAGCATATTCAGTTGGCTTTAATTTGACAAAAAACATGCAGGATCTGTTGTAAATATAATGTTTTGTCCATCTTAAGTTTGTCTAATATTGGAATTTTTCATGTTAATAGGATCGAGAACCGATCATGAAGCAGGCCAAGACAGCAATCATTGTGCAAAAGTTTGCTGAACTGCAGAAAGTCCAACCCTGATGTGCCCATGGTATCAACGTTGGACTTGGGACCTACCAATGAATGTGGTATGTATAAGTTGTGATTCCCTGTTAACAATGGTGACTGAAAACAAGGCTTTCATCATATCCCATTACCTTTTCTATACAGCTATACACACTTGAGCTTTCTATTGAGTAGCTTTTCATGGTTTTTGTGTAGCAGCAAAAAATGACAGTGCTTTAGTTTCCTATTTAAAGTTGTTGCATTTCATGACAGATAATGACTGTCTGCCGACCGATGAAAACAATCTCATGGAGCTCGTCAATGAGGAGCAGGAGCAACAGTGCCAGGAGAGTGACCTGTGCATTGATCTTTCTTTGAGCCCCGATTCACCCACCAGTGATCATACTCCTTCTCAAATCGACTTCAACCACAAATATTCCACCTTCATGAATATTCCACCTTCAAGTGATGAAAATGTGTCCGACTCCAGTGACCTTGATGAAACTACATGTCAGCCACCTCATTCCACGCCTGTTCCTGGGTCCCAAAACTCCTCTTCTGGTTGGTCTTCTATTAAAAAAAGTCACCAACTCCCTTCTGCCTCTCCACGTGGGTCCATCCATCCATCCTTGTCCTGTCACAGTGTGGCTTCTTCATTCATCCTGCCAGTGCACGAGTGGCCAGAAGGACGTTTTGAATGAGTCAGTGTCACAGGCGGGTACATACAACTGCATCTGCGAGCAGTTTTCTTCCAGGTTGCAGCAGCTGGAACAAAAGGTGGATCTTTTGATGACAGCGCAGCCAAAGACACCCAACACTATACCCCGTAATCCACCTTTATCAGCTCAAAAAGCGGAACATGTAGGCAAGGGGAAGAGAGGCGAGCCCTTACTTGGTAAGTTTTCCTTTCTTTTTCAATTAATTTGGGGGACAGAGGAGACAGACACTTCCAGTTATTTTGTTCTTTCCCTTTTTTTGGCAATTGAGCAACTGATGTTTCCTTTTTTCCTACTGCAGAAAAGATTGTTCAAAACTTGAAGAAGTCTCGCCTGGGGTCACACAGAGGAAAGAAGGATGTGGAAAATGCACGGCAGTCATCCAGCCATAGTCACTGCTTTTGCCTTTACATGGCTGCTGGCCTGCTTCCAGTGCCATCTGCCATGACCTAAGGTTCCTAAGCCAAATGGACAAGTTACAAGGATACAAGGAAGTTTATTTGTCATTATACAACAGGTTGTATAGTGAAATTAAAATGTGGTTCCCTTTTGATTGATTAATTGATTGATTGTGTAGAAAATAGAATTATTAGGCCTGGAGGAGTTCAGATGGTGCATTTAGTAGTCTCACAGCCTGAGGGAAGAAGCTGCTCTGTAGTCTGGTGGTACGGCAACGAATACTTCTGTATCTTTTGCCTGATGGCAGCAGGGTAAACAGGCTGTGGCTGGGGTGGGTGTTGTCTTTTAGGATCCTTATGGCTCTGCGCAGGCACCTCACCTCCCCGATATCACTGATGCTTGGTAGATGGGTGCCAATGATGTTTTGGGCAGTTTTAATCACTCGTTGCAGAGTCTTCCTGTCCTTGGCCGTGCACATCCCATGCCAGTTTGTGATGTTTCCAGTCAGGATGCTTTCAATTGCTCCTTTGTAGAAGCTGACAAGAACTTGGCGTTGGAATTTTGCTTTCTTAAGTTTCCTTAAGAAATACAGCCGTTTCTGAGCTTTTTTAACCAGGGCAGAGATATGTGAAGTCCATGTCAGGTTCTCTGTTATGTTGATTCCCAGGAACTTAAAACTGCTCACTTGCTCCACCTCAGCTCCACTGATGTAGACAGGGTTGTGTGTCTTTCCCTCCTTTTTTCGAAAATCAACTATCTGCTGTTTGGTTTTGCTGACGTTGAGCAGTAGGATGTTTTCTGTGCACCATTCTGCAAGATGGTTGATTTCCTCTCAATATGAAAACTCATCATTGTTGGAAATCCGGCCGATGATGGTGGTGTCATCCGCAAACTTCACAATAGAGTTCTCTCCATGTCGGGGGTTGCAGTCGTGGGTGTACAGCGTGAACAGGAGGGGGCTGAGCACACAGCCCTGGGGGGCTCCGGTGTTGAGCACAAGAGTGGAGGAAGAAAGACTGCCAATCCGAACTGACTGGGGTCTGTTTGTGAGGAAGTCCAGTATCCAGTTGCAGAGAGTGGTACTGATGCCCAGAGTGTTCAGTTTTCCAATCAGCTTCATGGGGGAGATTGTGTTGAAAGCTGAGCTGAAATCAACAAACAGCATTCTGGTGTAGGTGTTGCTTTTCTCAAGGTGAGTGAAGACTGAGTGGAGAGCAGTGGAGATGGCATCCTCTGTGGATCTGTTGGTTCTGAATGCAAACTGCTGAGGGTCCAGACTGGCAGGGATGCTGTTCTTTATGTGCTGGAGAACCAGTTTCTCAAAGCACTTCATCAGGATGGGGGTGAGTGCCACAGGGCGGTAGTCATTTAGATCAGACACTGCAGACTTTTTTGGCACAGGGATGATGGTGGCTGTCTTGAAGCAGGTGGGAACACTCTCCTGTGACAGCGATATGTTTAAAATGTCAGTAATGACATCTACTAGCTGGTTGGCACATGTTTTTAGTACACGGCCAGGGATGTTGTCAGGCCCAGCAGCTTTATTCATATTCACTCATAATCACATCCACTGTGGATACTGACAGTGGCCGGTCCTCTGGAGGCGGAGTAGACTTTACAACTGACTCCCTGTTGAGGAGGTCAAAGCAAGCATAAAATGTGTTTAGCTCGTCTGGTAACGTGGCCTCACACATGATGGGAGCGCTCCTGCTTTTGTAGCCTGTCACATTTTTGACCGCCTGCCACAAGTCTTTGCTGTTGTTGGTGTTGAGGTCTCTCTCCAGTCTCTGCTGATGCCTTCACTTTGCCTCCTTCATGCCAGCTTTCAGTTTTGCTCTGGCAGTGTTGTAGGCTTCTTTGTCACCTGACTTAAAGGCAGCTTTTTTGGCTCTACATAGAGTTCTCACCTCTCCATTCATCCAGGCTTTCTCATTAGGGAATGATTTAACTGTCCTTATTTTTACCACATCATAAGCACATTTGCTGATGTATGATGTCACTGATGATGTGTATTCTTCCAGGTCAATATGGTTCTCCTGGGTGGCAGCATCCCTGAACATCTGCCAGTCCGTGCATTCAAAACAGTCCTGTAGAGCTGCTGTAGCTTCATCTGTCCACACTTTAACTGTTTTTACAGTTGGTTTGACCCTTTTTGTCAGCTGGATGTAGGTAGGCAGGAGAAGCAAGGAGATGTGGTCTGACTGGCCAAAATGAGGATGAGAGTCCTCATTTTGTGTGTTAGTGTGTTGTTTCCTCTGGTGGGGATGTGGACATGCTGGTGGAATCTTGGCAGAACAGTTCTGAGGTCTGTTTGATTAAAATCCACAGCAACAATAATAACAGCATCGGGCTGTTTTGTCATGTGACTGCTGATGACCTCATACAATTCCAGGAGTGCATTTTTTGAATTTGCATCCGGTGGAATGTAAACAGCAGCAACAAACACACTGGTGAATTCTCTAGGCAGGTAATATGGCCGACATCTCAGCAGTAAAAACTCAATGTCAGGTGAACATTTTCCATCCACTCTGACTGCACCTGAGCACCAAGCATCATTGATGTACACACAGAGCCCGCCCCCTCTCGTCTTACCGGAGTCTTGTGTTCTGTCGGCCCGGAACAGGCTCCGCCCGTCCAGTGCTAACGCCTCATCCGGCATGTTGTTATGAAGCCACGTCTCTGTAAGGACAAGAGCACCGCAGTTTCTGATCTCTCCCTGCTGGGTCAGCCTGAGCCTTATCTCATCCATTTTATTTTCCTGCGACCGGACATTCGCCAGGAGTAGGCTGGGTAGTGGGACAGCCTTTGGTCCAAGCCTTCTTAGCTTAAGTCTTACCCCGGCTCGTTTCCCTCTCTTCCTGGGTCAACCGCACCGCTTGCGATGACATTCTGATCCGAATGTTTTGGTTGTCGGATCTTGAGATGCCGAGAGCAGATATCATCTCAAGGTCCGCGGCACTCAATGAACTCTTCTGATATTGATGAGTGTATTACTGTCATAAGTAATACACCCAAAAGTGATACGATTCTCAGCAATAAAAATGGGACAATCGCTCCTCGTTTTGCTGAAATTGAGGGAGCCACCAGCTGCTGCATGCATATGCGCCGCCGTTGCCATATACCGTGTGTAAGTATTTATTTATTTTCTTCGTCATATTTTTCCTGATTTAAAAGACATTTTTCAGAGTTAATCAGGTACAAAATACTTACAAACACAAACAGAATTTCTTAAGTATTAGTTTCAAACTGTATTCTATGATGCTTTAAAATAGATGAGAATTTACAAGTTGGAATATAGAATTAAGTGGAACTGGAAGTTAGACTCAGTCACTTGTGACTGTTTTTCTTTTTCCATAGTTGGCCAACGTACCTGTCTAGGAAAGGCTATGCACCCACTACAATCAAAAACATGTTGACCAATGTGATCATGTTCCTGAGACATGTTGAGAACTCCTTCCAGAAGGATAGTAAGCTCAAGCAGAAAGACTTCAAGACACTTCAGTACGAACTTAAGAGAATCATGTCTGAGGTCCACAGAAAAGTGATCATCCACCGGCAGAAAGTCTTATGCCAAAAGACAGGTAAATATTTTAGATTTCTTCGAGTCAGGTGTTGTTTACTTTCTAAAAATCAAATTTTATGTCCTATATACACTGTAAAAATTCTGAGGTTGAGAAAACTTAAAAATGTAAGGCAGCTGCACATCCTTTTTGAGTTTCTTCAACTTCTGGGCTTGTAAAGTTTTAACAACTTAAATTTGTGACTTAGATTGCTTGTTTACTCAACTGTTATGTCAAGTTGAAAAAACTCAAAATTACTATTGTGATGTACTAATATACATAGGCTTACTTTACTTAAACTTTCGAGTCTAGCCAATTTAAAGTTGTGTGTTCAGTCAAATTATAATTACAGGTACATTGGACTGTATATGTCTTGTTGAGGTAACTTTAATTTTAACTCAAGACTTGCAGTTAATGCAACTTGGGGGAGTAAGCCCTGACTGCAGTCCGCAGATCGAGGAGTGGCTCAACGTGGGTGGAGCTAAATGTTTGACTCTGCCCACTTCCTCAATAGCAAGCGACTGGTAGAGGTTGCTAACCCTAACCCTTACCCTAATCCTAACCCTAACCTTAACCTTAACCTTAACCCTTCACCTAACCCTAACCAGATGGTGCCTGTGTAGATTCAAACGTTTAGCTCCGCCCACATTTAGCCACTCCTCGATCTTAGGGAATCAGACTGAATTGGGCCTAACTGGTACCTTTTATCCAAATTCCTTTTAACCTCAACAGAGATTGGCTTTTAGAGTTTTACAGGGTTTCCCCCAGGATTTTTTGAAACTGTGGTGCTGAGGTGGACGATGATGCATGATGCATGCTGCCAGAAGGTCCCCCTGCAGCCTGTTCCTCAGGTCTGTCTTCACCTACACATAAATACAATTTAAAGTGAGTGGAACTTGGTAAATTGAGAAAAACCAAACCATCTCTGATATGGAATTAGACTATATCGCATATATCGATATAGTTCAAATTTGCGCTGTGATCCTTGCTCTGCTGCGCTGCTGACCCGGAGCTCTCTGCACTGCTCCGCGCGCCCCCGCCCCTCCTCTGTCGGGCACAGAGGAGGGGCGGGGGCAGGATCACACACTCTGGCACTCTCGGGGTAATTTTATGGGGCCGGGGCCGAACTACCCCGAAGGAGAGAATTCCTGAACTTTTACAGGGGCTAAAAAACGGCCCTGCCTCGAGGTAGGGACTGTGAGCGGCCCCGAAAACTCCCGGGTGGGGCTTGGGGTTTACTTGGTGCTGACTGGATTTACTCACAGTGCGATGTGGTGTCAACAGAAAGCAAACAGCCGGACGCTAGGCGTCCCTAGCAACACGGCCAACACTACCAAGCTAACGCTAACGTGCTAGCTAACGTTGGCTAGCTAACAGTAACAACACACTTTTTAGCCGGCATTTTTAGGGGCACTAACGTTAGCTTTAGCGGACGTTAGCTAACGCTAACAACAGGCTTTTTTAACAACACGCATTTTGATGCCCTGGTCATGGTCATGCAGCCACCCGGTAACTTTACAGGAACCTTCCTCCGACTCAGCCCTCTCAGTGGAGTCATGGCAGGTGAGAGGGCCGAGCGAGAGGACGCTCCTGTAGCAGCTCCTGCCCCCCAGATACTACCAGGAACACTGCAGAAGCCCCAGCCACAAGCCATCCACAATCCGAAAAAGCTCCAGCCCCGTCATGTCATATTTGGCTTTGACTATGACTGAACATTTGCTCTCACTTTAAGGAAAAAAATTCGGGATATATATCGTATATCAATATTCAGCCAAAATATATCGGGATATGACTTTTGGTCCATATCGCCCAGCCCTCGGTCGCAATGCAATGTTAACATTAATAACATTAGGGTTTTCACAGGCTTGAACAAAAAATGGATTAAACTTAATCTTGCTTAGGTACCTTGCTCTCGCCCTTTTCTCTCCCTCTGCTTTTTACCGCCTCCACTCTTGAGCGCGCAGCAGTAGCACAAAGCAGGTGGGTGATAACTCCGGTGCGTTTTCAAAATAAAATTAATTGCGTCGTAGTGTAACATGTCGTGATATTTAATTTATCATTTAGAACTCTGATCATAGTAAGTATATGTGCGCAAATGTATGCTATGTGTGTATGTAGGGTTGTTTTCACAGGTCATTCATACAATATACTTTAAATTGTGTTAACACCCAAAAAAAAAAAAAAAAAATCATCATTCCCAAGCCATGGCGGCTTTTATTTAGCCGTGGCGGTGCGCCACGATCAATTACATGTAGCGGAAACCCTGGTTTTATCTGTTGAGTGCTTTTTTAATCATCATTTGAATAAAGGTAGTTTTTCACAGTCAGTTTGAGGCCTAGTCTCTAGGCCAGGACTTACAACCATCCAGGCCACTCAAAAACTGCTTGGTGGGACTTTTCCAAACCACAAACTCAACCTTCCTTGGGAGAGGAGCCTCTGTCTGTCACCCCAGGTCGTAACGACTGGACCACACGGCTGAGGAACTACAGGAACTGAAACAGAGGAGAGGAACATCAAAAAAAACAACAAAAAATCCCCAAAAAGATCACCAACCTGCTGCCAAAAGCCTGAGGTAGGCCTCTAACAACAACTGACTATGCCTTTTTCTCACAGGTATGAGGCGGCCCACTCCAGCCTAGCAGCAAGGAGTGCATTGCCAACACACAGGAATAGGAGATCAGCTAACTCACACACACACACACACACACACACACACACACACACACACACACACACACACACACACACAACCACACCATGCACACAACCACACTAGACACAATACAGCCACTCACCTTCAGTTACAGCAATCCCCGGATAAGGAGACCAGGCAGCTAGCCAAAGGCATTTTCAGACTCTTGCAAGCTGTTCATCATAAAAACATTATAGACAATGCCATCACCACACAGAACCCACCCAAGGGCATGATGAAACAGGTGAATAAGCTAGCTGCTTTTATCAAAGCTAGCTGCTTTTATCAAACCTCTCAAACAGAGAGGCAGTAGCCAGGAACACACATACATGGATGCAACACAACCTCACCATATTACAAGATCACTACATACATGTCATTCTCAACCACAGCAGTTTACCCTGGGACTGGACGGCCTTCCAAATTGCGGTCGGCTGGGCCAGGAAACGCTACAGAAGCAGACTGACCCAGTCGACCATCGAGGCCGCCCAGTAGGGCTGAACGATTAATTGCATTTGCGATAATATCGCAATATGATTTCCTAACCGCAACTTGCGCGATTATAAGTTGGTCACGAGACGCGAGACCTCCAGGTAGAGTTTCCAGCCCTGCCAAAACCACGAAGGCCACCAGCTTACCAAAAGTCACTATACCTGGGCCCAAAACAGGCCCTGGTGACAAAAGTGAGGGACAGCGGCGGGGGGGAGCCGGCGGTGAGGCCCAAGATGGCCCCCTCTTTACAACATGCCCATTCTCAGTCAACCCCCAGGGATGCTAAACACAAAATGGCTGCCCTGGGGGACCGGGAGGGGGCCGGGCTCTCCACGCTGGCCCTCTCCCTCGTTGTTCACATCATTGATGGGCGGGGGGCCGGGACCACAGTTGCCGCTCCTCCTCCTTCTTCTCCTCCTCCTCCAGCTCCATCCCCCACACCTCCATGCCCTCCCACCAGGGCGGCCACCTGGCCCTGAGCACGACCCCCCTCCTGACTGCTCCTCTCCATCCTCCCACTCTCCCCCTGCCCCCAACCCCCCTCAAACCCAACCTAAACTCTAATTGGGCAAATTGGAACTATAATATAAACAGAAATATTACTAAATAAGAAGAAAAGGAATATAATAAATAAATAACAAGAAGAATCCCCTAATTGGTGGAGACACCAACTTTAAATTAACTGATAATAGTGTTGGTGACCTCTTGACCCTTCCTCCCCGAATCTTCGGGCTTACAGGGGAATCACTTTGCCCATTCTCTTCTTTTTTTGGTTTTGAGTCCTTTTTGCAGAGAAATAACTGGAGGATGTTTTGCTATGGTCCAAATGTATTGGATTAATAAATGAAATCCACTCCTATTTGCTTGTGGTCCTACTTATTTAATGAATTGTTGTTGAAATAATAAATAATTTGTTATTTACTATTTATTACAGCTTCGGATAGGCGGCCACCTTGCTCAGGAGTCACCTCATTATTCAAATTGATGTGTACCTTACCAAATGAATGCATGTATACAATGTATATATTGTTGCTGTGCCTTATTGTTTGTATTTTATTGAGTGCATATCCCTCAGCACGTTTACAGCACTTACCTTCCTTCCAGATGAGGCCTTACGACCTCACTTAGGCTCACTCCTGGGTGAGGCCGGGCCGCCCACCGGACTGCACCAGAAAATCATGAAATTGTTTAGAGTTTATTTATTCTAATATATTTCTTTCTTTTTTGATATATATATACATATAAATTGTGGTATGTTGTTATTACTAACTATGAATTTCTGCTGCCCTGCCGTCTGCCACCTAACCCACTCTGATTATGGGACTCATCTATACACCACATCATCATGGAGAGTGGGAGGCGACTGTGTGCAGGCCCCTGTATGCCAGTGCAATGGACCCACATGGTGGCGACCTTAGACCCAATCTCCCTTACCTAACACTAACTTTAACCTTAACCCTTCACCTAACCCTAACCAGATGGCGCCCAGGTAGAGTCAAACATTTAGCTCCGCCCACATTTAGCCCAACTCCGACCTGCGGACTGCAGTCAGGTGCAATTGACTTGGGGCCCCAGAAGTTTAGTAAACTCAAAAAGAATGTGCAGCTGGTTGCCTTACATTTTTAAGTTAGCTTAATTTAGTTGTATAAACAAGTTTAGACCAAAAAAATCAAACTTTTAAGTAGGGATAACTACACTCTTTAGGGAAAAAAAAGATGACAAACCAGCACCAAAACTCACAACTTCATTCATGTAACAACTTCATTCATGTGACATTTTCTTTTAATAGGTTAAACATTACAGTCACAGAGATTTACTAATATGTCAGTGCACACCACCGAGAACCGAGAACGGCATGCCAAGTTTGGCACGCCGTTCTCGGTGGCGCAAGTACTCCGCCGTCCCTCCTACCGGCGGAGGGGAGGAGAGACGGCATGGAGTGGGTTTGACACAGCCGATTCACATGTAACCAATCAAATGAGCCCCTGTCCTTGCCTTTAAAATGCGCTGCGTGAAGGCGTAATGAAAGTTTACACAGCTGACATGGAGGTCTATTGCCGCAGGTGGAGCAGAGCCCAGGAGACAGGCGCAGAGCGAAGACCGGCGAGCAGTGCGGACACGTCACCAAAACCTCACAGGCAGGCTTCCGGAATGTCAGGCACATGAACAATGCAATAAATACCGAAAAAAACACTATTCAATGCTACGATCACAATCAGCACATACATATATCTCCATATCAACTGTCCCGTCACAGCTGATGTCAGATCAAAGGAGATTGGCACCGTTTGTGCTGATTGTGAGGTTTTGGTGATGTGCGCCAGGCAGCCAAACTTCCACTGCGCCGGCTCCGCTCCGCCTTGCGCTGAAAGTAGACGTGGTTTCAGATGGCGAGCTTTTGGCGCACCTCGGCGAAGCCTTTTGGCACGAAACTGTCACTGCGCAAAGCCGAATCTGTCGGCACCTCCCCCCGCTGCGCCGC
Organism: Myripristis murdjan; assembly: GCF_902150065.1. Taxonomy (NCBI): domain Eukaryota; kingdom Metazoa; phylum Chordata; class Actinopteri; order Holocentriformes; family Holocentridae; genus Myripristis; species Myripristis murdjan. Next base: position 32,335,490 of record NC_043991.1, on the reverse strand, counting down.
CACTCCCATCTCGGCGAACCTCCGCCTGCGAAACTTGGAAACTGTCCGCCTCTGCCGTTTCGCCGGTCGAAACTAGCTCTGCGCGGGGTTCGCCTCACTGCGCCACCCCGCGCTGCGCCGGGAAACTAGAGCCCTTAAAGTTAACAACAAACAAAAAAAAGACAGTCTTGCAGTCTTGCACCATCTGGCCTCCTAACACTGGACACTGGTGTTAAAGCTTTGCACCTTAATTACACTGATTCCACTGATGAAAAAGGACACCCTTTTTCCAAACATATCTCCACATGGACTGCTGCCCAAGCTTCAAGATTTGACACAGTCAAGTCAGAACAGAAATTACAAAACATCTTAACCATAAGGAGGGCTTGTAACAGAACCATGCAATAATCTTAACAAAGTCCTCAAACTTACGACTAGGGCTGTAAAATATTTCTCCATATACTTTTTAATACCTTGGATACAACACCAGGAAAGAAAAACAACTTTGAAATTAAAAAGGTATTTTTGAAAAGTCCTGTTGAATGTACATTACTTGCACAACAGCCAAGGATGTCATGAGTAACCAAATATGTCAGCCAATAATCTGATTGTTAATGTCCCAAATTATCATCCGTTATAAGTCCAAATGTACCACTGACCTTTAATATAGTTCGGTTTTCGATGATAAACCAACTCCAATGTCCAAGGTCCCAGGCTCCCAGCAAATCATGAACAGGCTATTTAAGCAATTTGTTTTTCAAAGCCTGCATCCTGGCTGAGCAATCAGCGCCAATGTGCATGAAGATGTTCTGAATTACCTCAAACGTCAAGGTTGAGAGCATAGATAAGACCAAAGAGAAGAGCAAATGCAGTGGGGAGGTCACCTGCATCATCTACAACAATCTGCTCCTCAACAGCCAAGGCAATGCTGATTGTGGTTGGGTCTGATTTAGCAGTGGCAACGTCATCTTTGAGAACTATTCCAAGTTTGACTCCTTTGACGCACGTTTCATCCTGGTCCGTATCCAACAGTAACAGTACAAGCACACATGTCAATTGTTATAACATTTAACAGGTGCGCCACCAACAACACGAGTCAGCAATACAGCTTAACTTCAAAAATACTGATATAAAAGGTTTAAAAATCAAGACACTTAACATTTTCTTCTCAAAAAACAAACAGTTCAGTTCAGCAGCGGTTGAGCACTATATTATGTAAGGTTCTCTTACCAGACATGTCTTCAACAAGTTGTGTTTTCCTTTAGAAACAAAGGTAGACCACAAGGAGCAGTAGCCTTTCAATATGCAAGGACATCAGTGGTCTAGGGAAAAAAAATAAGTGAACGACACACACACACACACACACACACACACACACACACACACACATATTGAAAGATCATTTACTGCCCTGTAACAATCACCCAGCATTCCCTGATGACAATTGAAAGTACTGGCTTTGTCTCAATTTCCACAGTTGCTGTCTTGAATGTGTTTTCATGCACAACCAAATATTAAAGCTCTCCATTTTCTGAAAATGCCAAAGTCCAGGTGAACTTAATCCACACTTACATGAACATTTAGTCATGTAGTGTAAATGGTAAAGTGATCTGATTAGTCTGACACTAATGTTGTCTGAACTAGCCATTACTTGAAAAACTGCAAGGCTGTGTATTGGGACAAAACCACTGTAGCAACTGTGATGCACCCAAGCAACAAATTAACCTACTACGACTACTTCAGTGCCTGCTTCGGTTGCTTAAAGAGCTGCTTTAAGCTCTTCAACTATAATTTTTAAAAGATGAAGCAAGCACATGAACTTTCTTCAGAAAAATTGGCAGTTATTTTGCAGTTATTATTTACCTTTTCATCAAGTTTGCCCAGAAGGTTCTTCATGTCCTCTGCAGCTGCCCCACTTCGTGTTTGGTACAACTTGATGAGATGCCACAAATGGGTATCCAATGAGGAGAGGAATGTGTTCTTCAGATTTGTTTGTGTAATTCTGTAGAACTCTGCGCAAATCTATATTAGTAAGAAAACAGAATCCTCTAATGCAAAACAGGTTAACAAGGTAGCTGTGGTGCAAGCTGCACATACATTTTCATGGCCTAAAGCGCATTAGTCTGACAGAGAACCTAAAGTGCAACTGGGACCAATCTATTTACAACAGTTTCACAATATATACATGGATCAGCAGCTCAAATGTGCACCCACAATATTGCATGCAGTTTCTACTTTTTGTATGGTTGGAGACATCAAATCAATGCAATAAACAAATTTTAAGACATTAACCTAATTTGTGACAGCTGCTTCAAACATTTTTCAAATGATTTTATAAACAATAAATGTTGCTAAAAATGTCAACATGAACTTGCCTGTTCTTCCACAAACAACCCTGGCCATCTCTGCATGACATCAGCTACCAGTGGTTCTTCATCCACTATTTCCTTTCTCCTCAATGAAAAGGTCAGTTCCATTCTGTTGTCAAGGAATGCCATGTTCAGATTTTTCTTTTTCATTTCCTCTTGTAACGCAATCCTTTCTCTTTCAAGAGAATCATCAGTCTGTCCAGCTGGATTATCTGGGAGAAAGTTTACCTCACACTTTCTGGCTTTCTTCAGATGATGTCTGGTTTCTTTTCCTTCTCTTCTCTGGTTAATGTAAACAATGGGTCAGAGCCTCAGAGCTTTGTGATTGCTTATCTTGAGTTGTTAATGATGTCCTTAAGTCTTTAGCAGAGTGTGGTTTATGCTTCCGACTTGACTTAAATGACTGCTAAATGATGAGAGCACATTGGCTTTGAATTCACAGTTTTTGAAAGGGCATCTGACAGAATCATGGTTCTTTAAATGAGTCCTTAGATGACTTACTGTAGTGCTCGCTAGCAGCATCCTCTGTTTGTGTGTGTTTGGTGTTTCCCTGTGTGTCTTTTCCCTGTGGTTCCGGCACAGGCGACAGCGGCAGCAGCGGCAGCAGCTGTTGGTTTCACAGCTGCATTCCATCAGTCATCAACTACAGTTTAAAACCCCGGCTCACTTTCCACTCATCGCTAGATCATTGACATTAACCAAGTGGTAAACTAGTGCTCCTGCCGAAACCTGTTTTGAGACTAGAATTTCTAGTAGCCTACTTAGTGTGTTTGTTTCTGCCATTCATAGTAAATTCCTCTGTGCTCCTTTCCAGAAGACCTGCCTGCTCGCTGCCTCACTGGACCCACACCTGCCTCGTCTCCCAGCCACTCCTGCCACTCGCCTTTCCTGCCATCTCCACATCCTGCAGCCCGATCATCGCCATCCACTCCTGGCTTCATCGCCTCCTTAAACCATATCCACCTCCACTGAAATAAACTCCTTAACCACTGCCTTGCCTCCGTCTGCATTTTGGTCCTATTCCTGTTGTGTCCCCTTAACAGAACGATCTGGCCCAACATGGACCAAGTGGTCCCGGAGGCCATCAGACAAGCCCTCTCTGGACATGACAACTTACTACATAAGCATGCTCAGATACTGGACAATTGAATGAACTCTCTAACCAGTTGAGGGCTTTAACCTCCCAATTAGCTTCGCTCACCTCCACACCGCCTGCACCAGTTGCTGCTGCGGCAGCGCCTCCTCCTCCCAGTCCGCCTATTACCATCTCCCCTGGCAAGGAGCCCCATATTGCCGACCCGGAGCCCTATTCTGGAGATCCGAAGAAGTGCAAGCCGTTTCTACTTCAGTGTGCCCTGGTTTTAGACCAAAAGCCCCACACTTATGCCACTAGTGAGAGTCAGGTACAGTATGTGGTAGGATTACTCAGAGGGAGAGCGTTAGACTGGGCTACAGCAGTGTGGGAGGTCTCCCCTGATTTTTTTCCAGTCTTATTCTGTATTCATTGATGAGTTTAGGAAAGTGTTTGAGCACTCAGTGCAGGGCCATGAAGCGGCCAGTAAGCTCTTATCGTTAAGACAGGGAAGCCATAGTGTTGCTGAGTATTCGATTGAATTTAGAATATTAGCTGCCAGCTCAGGATTTAACGATTCCGCTCTCCGGGGCATTTTCATGAAGGGGTTAGAGGAGCAGTTAAAGGACGAACTAGCCGTGAGGGATGAGACAGCTTCCTTAGACTCACTGATTTAGCTAGCCATCAGAATAGATGAGCGGATTAGGGAGAGAAGAAGGGAGAAAGGATCCCAATTGTCATTCCCCCGTTCCGTCACATCTGCTCCGCCTCCTCAGTCCTATTCTTTGCCAAGAGAGTCCAGCTCACCTGTCCTGCCACTCCCCAGTCCTCCTTCCTCCAACTCGGAGCCGATGCAGCTGGGCCGTGCCCGGCTCACCCAGGCCGAGCGTACTAGACGCATGTCTAGCCGAGAGTGTCTCTATTATGGTCAACGGGGGCACTTCATCGCAGCCTGTCCTGTGCGCCCAAAAGATTAGGCTTGCTCACTCTGGAGGAGTGGCGGGTGAGCCTCACTCACTCCTCCACAACCCAGACTAAGAGACTAATTATCTCCGCCTCCATCAGTTCCCGGTCCGAGTCCCTGCCCTTGTCTGTCTTCATTGACTCTGGAGTGAACGATAATTTCATTGATGAATCCCTGGCTCTCCAAACTAAAATCCCTCTCGAGCCTCTGGTGGAACCCCTGGTAGTTAGAGCCCTGGACGGTAAAAGTTTAACTCAAATAACCCACCAAACCTCACCCATTCCCCTGATTTTGTCTGGCAATCACAGAGAGACTATCTCTCTTAAAATTATCCATTCTCCCTCAGCTCCTCACCAGTCTCACGTCTTCCAAGGTGTCCTTCCTCTGGTCTCCCCAAGCTCAAGCCGCCTTCGACCGTCTGAAGCAGCTGTTCACTTCAGCACCGGTTCTCTGTCAACCCGACTCCACACGACAGTTCGTCCTCGAGGTGGATGCCTCGGATGTTGGTGTGGGAGCTGTTCTGTCCCAGCATTCTGAGTCCACCAAGAAGCTGCATCTCTGCGCCTTTTTCTCTCGCTGGTTGACTGCCGTCGAGAGGAATTATGATGTGGGTAACAGGGAATTACTGGCAGTAAAACTGGCGCTTGAGGAGTGGCGGCACTGGCTTGAGGGGGCTGACATCCCGTTTATTGTTTGGACTGATCACAAGAATTTAGCCTACACTCTTAGAAATAAGGGTTCCAAAAGGGTTCTTCATGAGGGGCTCAGGTTCTACCCAGAACCATTTGCTTCTGAAGAACATTTTTTTAAGAAAGGGTTTTTCAAGGGTTCTTTGTAACACGAAAGGTTCTGGTAAGAACTGTTTTGATCCAGAGAACCCTTTGTGGAGGAAAGAGTTCTTCAAGTATTGTTGAAAGCATGGGTATAAGATCCTCACCCTACATCCTACATTAATGTAATTAAACTTGCTCAATAAAGAGGCAAATAAACAAATATAATCATCCCAGGGAGAATTTTGCTGTTGAAAAGACACTTAAACAGGGTACCAGCACTGAGTCTTGAACCCTGCTCTCCCATGTAAAAGATAAATGTGATATCACTCATCCACCACTGTTATGTAATTAAACAATACATGTTGAATAGACCTCTATCCTGTCTTGAACCCTCAGTCTTCAAAATAGCACTGCTATGCTGTTACCTACTGAGCCACCATGCTATATTGTTATGCTATGCAACTACAACCTCTGGAGGGAGGAGCTCATGAGCCATCAAAAGAAAAATAAGAAAAAAGAATCTTCTTTTTGGAACATGGGCAGTTAACCATCCTCATCTATTTTTCCTGGAGTATGGATAGTGCAGGCACTGGTGGGATGATAATGTCGGGACTTGAACCCCAATCTCCCAGAGGAAAGGCTGAGGTTCAGTGTGTCCGGCCAGGGAGCTGGCTACCCTGCCAATGGCCATGTGGGAGCTAATAGCTGGTTTTAATGTGGATTGCATCACATGGTCTGCCCTTCTCAGCAAAACAGGTGTGACACATCAATAGTGATTACTGTGGTTAGAGGCCAGACTGAAGTGACAAAAGATCAAAAACTTCAAAAAACTTAAGCTAAATATGATTTCTTATTTCAGCAAGCTTGACTCTAGTTAAGGACTTTTTATGGTGAAAGGTGGACTATTTTAATGCATGCATTTGTTTCTTGTTTTTTTTTTTTTTTTGTAGAATGAGTTACACAGCTTGAACAACAACTGAAGTGTGCCACTGGCTTGAGCAAGAGGGTTATAACTTAATAACTTGTATTCCTTTTTTGTTTTGAAGAGAATGATATTGATGGAGCAACCCTCGAAATTCTCTCTGAGAGGATGTCAGAGAGATTAATCCTATCAATAAAAAAACAAGCACAATTCCTCAAGTATCTCGAGCAGTTGAAGTCATCATCATCATCGCCATCATCATCATTGTCAACAACAAGATGAAATTGGAACAGGTAAAATGCTGTCAAGATACTGTAATTCTGGTCATTTGTGGGGGAAACTTCATTTCTCTACTAGTTACAGTCTGTTCATTACTATTTCACACAGCTCGGTCTAACATATTCTTGCATTTTTCCATATTACAAAGACCTCATGATGAGCAAACAGCTGGACCTGCTTCACTGGGTCAGTTTGCTTTCCTCAAAGCATTAAAAGATACACTTGAGGCAAAGGACCCAGAACTTTTGTCCCCTCGGAGAAATGATCTGTCACTGTATGACATCCTCAGCAGCCAAACAATGTAGGTTACTTTTATCATTATTATGGAAAACTACTGCACATTGTAGCTTTAAATTGAGATTATACTCCATATAATGGCACTTTAAGACAACATGTTCAACTTATTCTATTATTTCTCTCCCCAGCCAAGGTATCCCTCAGCCAAACAATATAAAGAGATTTTAAGCCTGTTCATACACAGATGTCCCTTCATGCGGGAGAAAATTGGTTCAGGACATGTGAGTAAGCACAAAATGAGTCTGTTAATGTATGTTTGCATATCTTAATTGTATAGATATAGCTACTGTACATACTGTATCTCAATATATAATAAACAGAAAATGCATTCACCTAATGTTCACATTTGCCAAAAATGAGTGTGTCTATCTTTTACTGTATAGGTGTATTTTACAAAATGGCTTGATGTTGACAAATCTGGACAATACTGAGGTCAACAATCATCTCATTTTCGACTGCACTATCCCCTTAAGTAAACAATTCCTCTCTTGGTTGTAGGATGATTTACGTGAGTCTCTAACAAGTTCAAAAAGGAAAGGCGACCCCTTATTGGTGACTCAATGGTGCAACAAATGTGTCCAAAATTTTCTGTGGCAGGATCTGGAAAGAAGCGCCATACTCTGGGTCAACCAAGCCAGCTTCTCTACATAACCAGGCCCGCTGTAAGACTTTGGAAACAACATATAACTTAAGCATACTTTTTAAAAAATGATCATGTACACCTCATCTTAGTGGTTACCTCTTACCATATTGTTGTGTCATTTTTCATGCATCATAGGCTCAGGAAGATGGAGACTTTGGAGAGGATGAAAGGACCATTCAAGCTCATATCCAAAATATATCTACAGAGATGCTTAAAGTACACCCAGATGAGAAATCATTAAAGGAGGGAATGAGGCGAACACATGCTTACCGAAAAACCTTCATGGCAAATGCCAAGGCTGAGGAAATCATTGAAAAGTTTCCAGCACTGGGGCTTCCTAAAATAGTTGAATTGATCATATTTAATTTCATGTCTATTACTGCATTTATGATAATCAAGTATTTAGAGCTAATATATTTGTTTACCTTAACCTACAAAATCTTAAATGGGTTTGCCCCATCTTATCTTTCAGATCTCCTTAAACCCTACATTCCATCGCGGGCTCTCCGCTCTCAAAACGCAGGGCTGCTTTGCTTACCTTTGCTTTGCTTGCTTTGCTTCTTTTAAATCTAGACTAAAAACTCACCTCTTTAGCCTAACTTATGGTTGAACAGTTAGTGGTATGGTGGGCTGGTTCTCGGTCTCAGTGAAGTAACCCAAGCACTCACCTGCCGACGAGATTATTGCTCTCACGGAGCTAGTTTTCTATCTGTCTTCTGCAGACAATTAATGTTGCACCTTTGTCTCTGTGTGAGTGTGTGTGAATGGCTGATGTGTGTTTGTCCGAGTACATGCTTTGTCTATCATTCACTCAGGTCTTCATGAAGTTGGTGGTTGTGTCGCTCGGGTCCCCGGCTGCTCCGGTGCATCTGGTTGCCCTTGGTGTCCTTGTCCCTCATCGGCCAACTGTTGTTACACTTATACATATATATCTTTTATTGTTTGTGTTCTGTGTTTACAACATCTATTGCACGTCTGTTCGTCCTGGGGAGGGATCCCTCCTCTGTTGCTCCCCTGAGGTTTCTTCCTATTTTCTCCCTGTTAAATGGTTTTTTTTTTTTTTTTAGGGAGTTGTTCCTCATCCGATGTGAGAGTCTCTTGTGATCCTGGGCTATATAAATAAATAAAATTGAATTTATATTTTTGTCCCTCCTTTCAGCATCTGTGGGAGATGAAGGCACAATTCCTTGTTGAGGCTGATCACAAAATGGTCACACAGCTGGATCAAATGGCAGTAAAGATTGTTCAAAGAGCATCACTGTGTGACATCATTTTTTTTTTTTTTTTGCTTCATATTCAATGAGTTTCTCTAATGTAATGGGAAGCATTGGTAAACATGAAATTCATGTGTTATGTTTTATTTAAAGGGCTAGGTAGGTAGACCATTGCTGGAGATTACATGATGTATTAGATTACATCATGTAATCTCCAGCAATGGTGACATGGCAGAGAGAGAAGATAAAAGCATCAATCCAAGGTAGACTGCACCAGATGAAGCAGTTAACTATCTACAAACAATAAAATAATGCATGGTCCAATGAGAGCAATCAGCATATGGGCACATGCAGCACTAATGGTGACAGTGGAATAGAATCAGATGAAAGTGAGGGAACCCCACAAAGTTTCCACATTAACCCTCCTGTTATGTTGAAATTTACTAACATCTTTTAGGGGTCAGTTTGACCCCAAACATAAACTAAAATTGTTACCAAAGTTTACATGTCAAGTACTTTATGTTTCTTTGTTGACTACCTAAATAGCCCTTTAAATAAAACATAACACATGAATTTCATGTTTACCCAATAGTTCCCATTACATTAGAGAAACTCATTGAATATGAAGCAAAAAAAAAAAAAAAAAAAAAAAGATGATGTCACATGTCCTGAACCAATTTTCTCCCGCATGAAGGGACATCTGCGTATGAACAGGCTTAAAATTTCTGTATATTGTTTGGCTGAGGGATACCGTGGTTGGGGAGAGAAATAATAGAATAAGTTGAACATGTTGTCTTAAAGTGCCATTATATGGAGTATAATCTCAATTTAAAGCTACAATGTGCAGTAGTTTTCCATAATAATGATAAAAGTAACCTACATTGTTTGGCTGCTGAGGATGTCATACAGTGACAGATCATTTCTCCGAGGGGACAAAAGTTCTGGGTCCTTTGCCTCAAGTGTATCTTTTAATGCTTTGAGGAAAGCAAACTGACCCAGTGAAGCAGGTCCAGCTGTTTGCTCATCATGAGGTCTTTGTAATATGGAAAAATGCAAGAATATGTTAGACCGAGCTGTGTGAAATAGTAATGAACAGACTGTAACTAGTAGAGAAATAAAGTTTCCCCCACAAATGACCAGAATTACAGTATCTTGACAGCATTTTACCTGTTCCAATTTCATCTTGTTGTTGACAATGATGATGATGGCGATGATGATGATGACTTCAACTGCTCGAGATACTTGAGGAATTGTGCTTGTTTTTTTATTGATAGGATTAATCTCTCTGACATCCTCTCAGAGAGAATTTCGAGGGTTGCTCCATCAATATCATTCTCTTCAAAACAAAAAGGAATACAAGTTATTAAGTTATAACCCTCTTGCTCAAGCCAGTGGCACACTTCAGTTGTTGTTCAAGCTGTGTAACTCATTCTACAAAAAAAAAAAAAAAAAACAAGAAACAAATGCATGCATTAAAATAGTCCACCTTTCACCATAAAAAGTCCTTAACTAGAGTCAAGCTTGCTGAAATAAGAAATCATATTTAGCTTAAGTTTTTTGAAGTTTTTGATCTTTTGTCACTTCAGTCTGGCCTCTAACCACAGTAATCACTATTGATGTGTCACACCTGTTTTGCTGAGAAGGGCAGACCATGTGATGCAATCCACATTAAAACCAGCTATTAGCCCCCACATGGCCATTGGCAGGGTAGCCAGCTCCCTGGCCGGACACACTGAACCTCAGCCTTTCCTCTGGGAGATTGGGGTTCAAGTCCTGACATTATCATCCCACCAGTGCCTGCACTATCCATACTCCAGGAAAAATAGATGAGGATGGTTAACTGCCCATGTTCCAAAAAGAAGATTCTTTTTTCTTATTTTTCTTTTGATGGCTCATGAGCTCCTCCCTCCAGAGGTTGTAGTTGCATAGCATAACAATATAGCATGGTGGCTCAGTAGGTAACAGCATAGCAGTGCTATTTTGAAGATTGAGGTTTCAAGACAGGATAGAGGTCTATTCAACATGTATTGTTTAATTACATAGCAGTGGTGGATGAGTGGTATCACATTTATCTTTTACATGGGAGAGCAGGGTTCAAGACTCAGTGCTGGTACCCTGTTTAAGTGTCTTTTCAACAGCAAAATTCTCCCTGGGATGATTATATTTGTTTATTTGCCTCTTTATTGAGCAAGTTTAATTACATTAATGTAGGATGTAGGGTGAGGATCTTATACCCATGCTTTCAACAATACTTGAAGAACTCTTTCCTCCACAAAGGGTTCTCTGGATCAAAACGGTTCTTACCAGAACCTTTAGTGTTACAAAGAACGCTTGAAAAACCCTTTCTTTAAAAAAAGCCCCTCATGAAGAACTCTTTTGGAACCCTTATTTCTAAGAGTGTATACAGTGCCCCTGCATAGGATTATTATAAAGAGAAAATTCGTTGCACACGGGTGATACCATTAATATCTTAATGTAGGATATTCACATATAACGCCCCGATGGATCAGGTTAATTTCATTTGAACAACAGATTTGCCGAGCATTTATGTGGGCTACGAAAACTTCAATCCACATGATAAAAATTAATCCACGGACCACCAAAGTAACGTTTGACTGTTTAATTAAATCAACATAAAATTACTCTGGCACGGTTGGAGGGGGTGTGCTCCAGTACGGTACGGGGGCTCATGCACGAGCACATGCACGGTCACGCAGCGCTCGAACGTGGATACGACGTAAATCATGCTGTCCTCCTGCTTGTTTAATGTGCGCAGCGTGATTAACTGCGAATCATGGCATTGCACAATCAATAATCAACTGATAATAATAATCAACCAGATCCGGTTGATTCTGCAGAAAGGTCCAACTGACAGCCGGAGCGGCACCTGTCAGATCCGGCAGATCTGATGCCGGCCGACACCACGCCAGTCAGGTCTGCCGGATCTGACAGGTGCCGCTCCGGCACACAGCCTTCCGTAGGCTACTTTCATTATAAACTGACTTTTGTTTATACGCAGTTGCAGCAGCACAACTGACAGCGACACAGACAACATGGTTCATTATTGATTGCGCAACGCGGCCATTCGTCAGTAATCGCGCTGCGCGCATTAAACGATTTTGCAGAGGCAAGAGGAAAGTTGCATGATTTACGTTGTATCCACGTTCGCGCTGCGTGCGTGACCGTGCATGTGCTCGTGCATGAACGCCAGTGCCGTGCTGGAGCTCAACAGATAGATCACAGATAAACAGAACCGTTTTTAATCAAAAGAAGAAAAAAAAATGTAGATTAATGATGGCTCTACATAACAGTATTGACTGATTGTGTCATGTCACAATGGCTGGTGTGTGATGATAGCTAATATGGAGTAGGTAGGTGGTCGCAGGTATTGCAAATTTGCACTTAACTCACCTACCGTCTGTTATTACACACTCAACTTTACACAGCATAGGCCTACAAGCGTTATGTCCAGGCCAGGGGGTGTACTTGTACACTAAGTTGCCTGACACTAAGGAAACATGAGATAGGCTAGCCTGCTAGACAGATAGATAGGCTAGCCTTCTAGATAAATTGACCCTTTGCACGTGACGTCACGATCCAGTCGCGCGAAATATGAACGCCATGATGGACGGCAAAAGAGCAGTGGACGTCAATGTAAGACAAGGAGGCACGTTAGACTTAGTGACATTTCGTAGTTGTATATAGTTTTTTTAATTTACTTTTATGGTGGTGAGATGGCGATTTCCGTGCAGTGTGCCAACAGGCAAGGCTGTAAGCCTAATCTAGCCTTTTACAGGAAGTCTTTTGATGCGGACAGAAGACAGTGACGGGTAGCTGCTACCAGTCATAAGGACTGGCAGCCGTCCAAATACTCCCGGGTCTGCAGCGAACATTTTTACAAGGTCAATTTCATATTAAAACGTTATCAAACTTATATAACCTTAGCTATGTTAGAGTCAGTCAAAACAAACTCAGTGTAGTTAGCTAACGTAGCTACCGTTAGCTAACAAACTCAAGTAGGGTTTGTTTACTAGTAGCGATGCTAGCTAGCTACTAACCCCAGATAGCAAAATTTGATTGAAACAATGTTGAAATGTGGTCAGGCAGAAGCATTGAAACAACATTGACGCCCAACATTGAAATTGTACAAAAAGTGTCCTCTCGGTTTTACATTGAATCAATGTTGGATTTTCAACCACAGCTGACACTGAATCAATGTTGTTTCAACCATTATCTAAATGGCAATCTACATTAAAATTTTAGTTGATTATTGACTATCCATATTGATTACTGAATCAATATGGATTCAACCATCATCTGATAGTAATCTACATGTGCATTTTAGCTGATCAAAATTTAAATAACCACTGAATTACTTTTTTAAAAAATGACAGAAAACAGGCTTTTAATATTGATCTTTATTAAACATTTTAGATCCAATATAGATATTTTAAAACTGAACTGAATGAACCATAAACATCAACATGAAACATAAGAACATAAAACATAAAACAACAGTCTATTGGCCATGAACCAAGGAGCCTACGTTTTCTTTGTCTTGATGCCCCCCTCCCGATATGGAGCATCTCGCAGCCACTTCTTCACAATATCGCTTAAGACTTGGTGTGTCAGTCTGCAGTCAAACTGCCGAGCAGCAGCTGAAAGACAAGATTCAAAAATTAAATATGATACATTTCTCTACATTCATACAATCTGCTCTAATTTCATTAGATAAAGCAATCAGTTAACTGGCTAACTGGCTCTAATCCCCATACAACAGTCTGCATGTCAAATGAAGAAAAAGTTTTATTGTTGTGGAAGAATTGCTTTCCTTCATTGTTTAAATTGTGCTACAGTGGTATGCATATACATTGATCAATATACCTACACATGACCAATGCTGCAGAAAACATTGTGTGAGCTAAGCCATGGTTCTTGAGTGACCTGAGCTGTGACTGGTCTTACTGTGAGGGGACAGAGCTACAGGAGTTACATTAGATAGAAAATCTTTCTCTCAGTACAGTAAGAAGACTGGAAAGAGGGGCAGACAGCTAGCCAGAGAGAGGAGAGCCATGCCAGACATGAGCCAAATTCCAATTCCTTAATTTCTCGCTCACTCCACACTGGGTACTCCAGCATGATCTGGAGATCGATCGCGTCTCAAATGTTTGGAGGACCTGAGAGCCAGTCGCGAGGAGGGTCCCATGGCTACTTGGAGTGTGAAGTAGTGAGACCACATGAATTCCAGACTCGCCCAGAGATCTCCAGATCTTGCCGAAAGTGTTGAGTGCCTATCCATTTTGTTATTGGCTGGTCCTCTCGGGCTGGAGAGGAAAAACTACAATGAGGATCTTGTGTCCGAAAAAACTCGCTATGTTGCGGACTTCAAGGGCTGATTTAGACCACGAGCAAATGCATTTTGCATGTAGTGTCATCAGGTTCGCTGACATATACAGATATATCTGAATAACAGTGATCAAAGCTACTGAAGCAACAAATTAAATAATAGTTTGATCTTTATTTACACAATCGTGCTGTTTGTTGTGTGTGGGTGTCGGTGTCAACCTAAGCATATTAGAGAGAAATACAGCATCCAATATACAAGACTACATCTAGAGGACAGAGGGGCGAGCAGGCAGAAACGAGTATTAGACTGTGGCTGGCAGTGGATGACTCCGTCTTCGCATCTAATCCTCTCCTCCTCAGGTAGGCGCTAGTGTGAAGGAGCGAGTGGAGAGAGCAAGTGGCGAATTTAGAGGATTGGAATTTGGCTATAGGGTTTTGAAGTCGGACAATGTGGCTCACAAAGAGCATAATTATGAAAACTCACCAAACATGCAGTCTTGCATCAGTGTTTCTTTAAATGGCTTCTTGGCTGTAGAGCGTTTGTCTATTTTCCCTGCCCAGCTGAACTCAGAGGCCACAGCGTTTGTTAGAGCAGCTGACATCATCCGCCTTATCATGGACTCGGACTTGGTGCCTCCAACTAGAGCCAAGCGAGCAATCTAATGAGATGAGAAGAAGAAAATGGTTGTCGTCAAAATGCTGCCTGAAATGATTGTTTATACCAGTGGTTCTCAACCTTTTTCGGGTCAGCGCCCCCCTGTACATCATCCAGGTTGCTTACCGCCCCCCTGTAAATATCATGTAGTTTGGTCATCTTTCCTTAATATTAATGTTGATTATTATCTTGTTTTGTAGCTATAATTAGTATTCTTTCTGATTTAAAAAAAAAAACTGCTCTTTACAAATTGACAATTTTAACAAACAATCTTAATTGAGGTGTCGCTTAATTACCATCCACAGCCAATCAGAAACTGGATTTAACAGCAGCCAATCAGAATTATGGGGGAAAAAGGGTTTATTTCAGAACGGAGAACAAGAACAGCATTACAACATTTACTAGACTAGAACAGCCTATGACAGCCCAATTTTCATTTATGGAAAAAGCAAAAGAAAAAACTGCCAAATGACAAATTGACATCGGCGAATTATAGTGCACACGTAATTACTGCCACTTAATTTTCTGAGACAAACATTCACCTGCATTTCTGCAGGATTTACAGCCCAGGGGTCCGTTTCACGAAGCAGGTTTAGTGAAAACTCTGAGTCTGTTAACCCTGAAATGAGAGAAACTCTGAGTTTTCCGTTTCACAAAGGGAGGTAACTCAAAGCAGAGAAAGAGGGGTAGGCCTAACTCTAGCCTGTTTCACAGAGGGAGGTAACTTAAGCTCTCGGTCAGTTACCGCAGTAACAGACTCCATGAAACTAACCTGGTCGGGACCAGGTTTTTCTCATGAAACCTCGAGTTTCTCTCTGTGTCCGCCCTCTTTCAGCCACACATGGTATTTAACTTCCTCATTCATTCAGTCAGCAGGCCAGTTTTGGCGTGGCATATTAGTTCTGCCGTCTGTTATTTAAAATAATAATAATAATAATAATAATAATAATAATAATAAACAAAAAACAGTCAGTAGGCCTTTATTAGAAGTCCATTAGTAGTTAGGTGGCGACTTTTTTCACGAACATGGCATGTCCTTGTCGACAACGATCCCGTGGATGAAGGTGCAGTGTTACTGCGCAGAGAATTAAATTTTCATCGGGAGATGGTGACCGCGCATAGATGTTTATGCCGAGGTCTTACCTGTTTGAACAATGTTTTTATATTTCATCTTAAACTGCTGCCAAGTGCGCTTCTCCCCCGCGGGATTGCACCTAAATGAAATAAATTAATAGGCTACCATTCAAGCAGTTTTCCCCAGAAATATTATTGTGATTGCAACGGACTACATTTAAACTTACGCATTGACCCAAGCAGCAGTGTTCTCCCACGCCATCTCCCTCTCCTTTGCCGCTGCAGCGGTGTTGCACTTTTTTTCAAACTCGCTGTATGAATGCATTAAGATTTCCAATTCAGCTGGGGTGGAAAACGCAGCCCGACGCTTCCCCGTTGCCATGGTGACTCTTCAAATCGGGGCTCCATTGACGCTGTCTTTTTATAGCTGTGGTACACACGCTACAGGTGAAACTACTCTGAGTTGATCAAACTAACTCAAATCAGCTGTTCTGGCACCGAAAACTCAGAGTTTCCTATCTCAGAGTAGATCAACTCAGAGTTCGGGGTAAGACTCGGAGTTTGTTGAACCTGCTTCGTGAAACGGACCCCAGGAGATCCCAAAGACAAGCTCACAACAAGAAATCAGCTGAATCTCAACAACACAGGACTTCCAGCTGCAGTGCAGTCTGTAAGACCAACAACAATACATTATAAACACTGCCTGCTCCGATCACACACCATTAAACCTCCAAGTACAACTAAGTCTGAAAAGCCTAAAAAGCTACTGAGTCACTCACATACGAGCACAACCAGGAGAGAAAGCTTTTACCTTTTCGTTGTGAGCAGTGATGTTAGGGTTAGCCTGAGCTGCTAATCCAGCGCTGTGTCTGTCCGGCTCTTCCCAAAGGTGTTCAGGTTGATCAGAGAGCGGAGGGCTGTACTACGAAGGAGGCTCAATATTCATGGGTATCAGTCACGTGACGTTTTTGTTGTGAGCGCCATCTTGAGGACCTACCGGGGACCTTCGCGTCGCGCAGCCACTATGAAAGATGTGTCTGGCGAAAATAGCTCCCCTAACTGCCGAAGAAAAGCAAAGGTATCAACAAAAAATTGACACTTTAGGTTTCGATCCGCATCTACTATCTAATCAATCGCTGACTCCACTCCAGTCTGCCAAAATCCTGCCAAATTTAACGTTTGCGGACATATACATCTACCTGGTCCACAATCCTTCTCCATACACCGGCGAAGCTCTCAAAGCATTTAAAAGTACAGAAGCTTACCGCTACTTGACATCAGGGTGGGTTAAAGATGCCAAAGTTCATCATGTGGAGGCTAAAAAAATGTTCGCGATAACAGGAAAGGTAAGTGACATTCTGTTGATGAATAGCATAAGCATTGAATTGCTAGTAATGCACAGGACACGTCTATGTAACGTTAATGAAAAATACGGCAGTTCAGCATTAGCTTTTTCATTACTACTCTAGAAAGTAGCAGCATATCACCATGTCACCATAAAACAATATTATTTATAATATTATTAATGCTAATGTTCATCTTGCTAGTTGTACAGAATAACGTTATGCATGTTTACATCTCAAACTAAATCTAGCCAGCTAACCTGTAGTTTGCTAACTTTACTTCTGTTGTAAATCGCAGGTGAAGCATTCTCAAAGCATCAGTGTAACCCCAACACACCCCTGGATCACAGTACAGGAAGATGGGACTGTTCTCATGGCTCATTGTACCTGCAAGGCAGGTTTAGGAGAAGTATGCTCTCATGCATCAGCCCTGATGTATTGTGTTTTGGCTGCTGTTGATATTAGGAATGGGCAGGCTTGCACCCAGAAGCCCTGTGCATGGGCCCAGCCAAGTGAGCAGTCTGTCCGAGATGTCCAATATGCAGAGATCCGCAACATCAATTTTAGTCATAAACAAGACCCCCATCAGGTTCAAAGCCCTGGTTTTGCTGATGTACGACCATCTGATGAAGAGTGCAGAATGTTTTTTGAGATGCTTCATCGCAGTGAAATGCAGGGGTCCAAGCCAAAGAAAAGTGCCATCCTTTCTGTCATTGAAGACCATTCCCACAGGTACTTTTGCAATTCACAAAGTCATTAAAATGAGCTCCACCTAGGTGCAACATTACTGATGAATAATTTAATTACTGATCAATAATCTCATTTAAATAACATGATGTACAGGATATTCAAATGGTCATTCTGCACAAAGATTACTTTTAGTTTTGCTTTGTGAAATATATATTGAGACTCATACTTTTGTGTTTTTCCTTGACGTTAACCTGTTTACTCTATGGTATTAATGTACTGTTTTTTATTTAGTGAAGTCATATAGCTGAGTACATTTTCCACTACTGCAGGTACACACCAAAAGTGATGCAGTTGGACTTGCCCACTCCTCTGTCAACCTTATATTCAAGCCCCTGTCTACAGATGGATTTGCCCATGCTACTGGTTGAGAGTACCAAGGTTTTTGATAACCTACATCTGACACAGCAACAGGTAACCATAATAAAAACAGGATGGTGTTAATATTTAAGTTTTTCCACCTGTTCAGTTGAAATTCATGACTAACTATTTACTTATTCTGTTATTTCTATATGTGCAGTTAAATTCACAACAGGCCAACTAACTACTAACCAACTAACATTTTCCAGTGTTTCGTAGTTGAGGAGGAGACCAGGGAGCAAAATAAAAGCAGCCTATGGTTTGATCAGAGAGCAGGGAGAGTTACAGCATCAGTATTCCAGGAGGCAGCAAAGGCAAACAGACCTGTATCCTTGATCAAAAGGATTTGTTATCCACGCTCTTCTCAGATCACCACTGAGGCAACGAGGTGCATAGAATAAAGCATAGTTAAACATAGGGTTTGACTTGTATTGTTACTTGCCATGATGTAAACTGTTTGGCCATTCAATATAAGTCAATGAGGAGTAGCAGATTGCAAGCAAATTATAAGTTAAGGCATTTATAGGTTTTGTGGTCAGCATGCAACACTTTTAGGTAAATGCTGATCAGAAGTAAACTTCATTCAGACCTGTATACATTTTAATATACAATTTGTATTTCAATTTTTGTCAGATGGGGTCAAGTAAATGAGGAAAGAGCAAGGCAAAACTATAAGGCTATGATGCAAGATCATCATGAACACTTCAAGGTCTATTAAACATTAAGACATGAATGAATATATTTACAGCCTATCACTCACTCACTCACTCACTCACTGTACTGTATATATTCCAGGTTCAAGCATCAGGGTTCATCATCAACCCAGACCACCCCTGGATAGGAGCATCACCTGATGGCATGGTAACATGCACTTGCCATGGTGACGGCGTACTGGAGATAAAATGCCCATTCAGCAGCAAGGACTGCTCACTCAGTGAAAGCTGCAAAGATCCATCATTCTGTCTTCGCATAGAAGAGGATGGGACAATGGCACTTAAGACTGACCACAAGTACATGTATCAAGTGCAAGCTCAAATGCATGTTGCCAAGGTGAGTTACTGTGATTTTATGGTATGGACACTGCAGGAGATTTTCATCCAACGGATCAAGTATGATCCTGTTTTCTTCCACAATGCCTACCTCAAAGTGGTTGAATTCATCAAGACCGGCGTACTACCAGAGCTGCTGGGGAAATGGTACACAGCACCACGCCATACTCCCACAGGCACTGCAGCCACCTGAAATGGGATGCTACTGTGGTGAACCTTCTGACTCAGATGACATCACCTGCACATCTGGACAGTGTAGGCGGAGGCACTTTCATAGGTCTTGCCTAAAATTGAAAAGGGTACCAAAGACATGGAAATGTGTAGAGTGCAAAACAAAGGTGTAGCTAGTTTTTGATTAATCATTTTATCCTCATTTCAGTATCCTTTCAATGTTTACCTCCATGGAACTAATGTATTACAGAACAAAATCATATGTTGCTGTTATTGGTCTATTTTCTCTTAGATTTTGACATTCATATTTTCATTAACTGTTAGTTTGAAAAGTTACTGTATGTGAGCCAGGTTGAAGGAAACAGTTTCTAGTTAGAACACTGCAAAAACTCTTAAAACTTAATATAAGACAATCACCTAACAAGAAACATTTCTGTGAGATATAAGGACTTGTTTTAAGAAAACATTCATCTTGTTTCAAGCAAATTCACTTGTTCTATTTGCAGATTTTGTTTTATTCATTCATTCACACATTGTTTACAAGGTGTTTTTGCTTGTAATAAGTTTGAAAAGGTGAAAATTTGCTTGAAACAGATGAATTTCGCTAAAAACAAGTCTTTATCTCAGAAATGTTACTTGTTATGTGATAGTGTCTTATACACTGCAAAAACTCAAAATCTTACCAAGAATATTTTATTTCTTGTTAAAAATGTCTCATTTCTAGTCTAAACAAATCTGATTACACTTTAAATAAGACTCAAAAAAATGGTTTCTTTTTATCAGACAAAAGTTAGGAGATGTTTCTTTTTACCTTGACATGTTTGGACTGACAGCTGCAGTCTTCCTCAGAAGCGTCATGTGACGTGTTGATGACGTGCCTTATCAGCTGTTCTTGGTAGGCGTGGTCAGCCTGACAGATCGATCCAATCTGCCAGGCCAACCACGTCCCCCGCCGTGTGATGGTCTCTGGAGGAGGGAGTCCCAGGTGTGTGCGAGCATGTACGCCCCTTTGTCCCGGTTGATGGTGTCCCCGGCCCGCTTCCTGATCTCGATGGCCTCCTTGATCCAGCGTTTGTACTTGTTGCTCTCCGAGGCGACAATCCTCGCGCTCTCCCAGTCCATAATGTGGTTATTTCTTTTACAGTGGTCTGATATGGCTGATTTTAGGTTTTCTTGTTCTGCTTTTTCCTTCTGTGTTCTTGTGAGTCGTCCTGTTGTTGTGACTCACAACAACAACAACAGGACTGTCACAGTCACAACAACAGTCCTGTTGTTGCTGTGAGTCACAACAACAGGACGACTCACAAGAACACAGAAGGAAAAAGCAGAACAAGAAAAACCTAAAATCAGCCATATCATTATTTATTTCTTTTACAGTGGTCTGATATGGCTGATTTTAGGTTTTCTTGTTCTGCTTTTTCCTTCTGTGTTCTTGTGAGTCGTCCTGTTGTTGTGACTCACAACAACAACAGGACTGTTGTTGTTGTGACTGTGACAGTCCTGTTGTTGTTGTTGTTGTGAGTCACAACAACAGGACGACTCACAAGAACACAGAAGGAAAAAGCAGAACAAGAAAAACCTAAAATCAGCCATATCAGACCACTGTAAAAGAAATAACCACATTATGGACTGGGAGAGCGCGAGGATTGTCGCCTTGGAGAGCAACAAGTACAAACGCTGGATCAAGGAGGCCATCGAGATCAGGAAGCGGGCCGGGGACACCATCAACCGGGACAAAGGGGCGTACATGCTCGCACACACCTGGGACTCCCTCCTCCAGAGACCATCACACGGTGGGGGGCATGGTCGGCCTGGCAGATTGGATCGATCTGTCAGGCTGACCACGCCTACCAAGAACAGCTGATAAGGCACGTCATCAACACGTCACATGACGCTTCCGAGGAAGACTGCAGCTGTCAGTCCAAACATGTCAAGGTAAAAAGAAACATCTCCTAACTTTTGTCTGATAAAAAGAAACCATTTTTTTCATTTAAGAAAGACAAAATGAATTTGTTTGAGCTATTAAATAAGACTCATCACCTAAGAAGTAACTTGTTTTTAGACAGTTTTCACTTGTTTCAAGGTAATTTTCACTTGAAATAAGTAGAAAATTTGTCAGTGGAATAAGTTTTTTTTTTCTTATTACATTGACAAATTTCTCTACTTATTTCCAGTGAAATTTTGCTTCAAACTAACTTTTACTTACTTTTTAGGTAATCAGATTTGTTTTGACTAGCAATTAGACATTTTTGACTAGAAATAATTAAAATATTCTTGGTAAGATTTTGAGTTTTTGCAGTGTATTAAGTGTAATGAAATATTTTGGACTAGAAATAAGAAACACTAGCTTAAATTTTGAATTTTTGCAGTGAAGAAATATTTGCACATTGGAAATGCAGTTTGAAAATTACTAGCCATGTGGCTTATGATGTAATGGTGTAAATGGTATTGTTATGAATCACTATGAATTACTTGTTTAATGTGATTGATTATTAAAGAAACACAATAAGAGCAATGTAATTCAATGTCACGTTTTCTGTATTTCAAGCAACAGACATGCATAAAAACAAACTGTTTACATCATATGTTACAATGGGAACACAATGACAATTCATTCTGAGGGCACAACAGATGGGCAAATGTTGCACAAAGCACAACAGACTGTGACCATCTTGTCAAGAGATGTAAGCTCTCCTGGAGTTGTAACCTGGCAAAGAGAGATGGGTATTGTGCTTTGTAAAATCGTATATTTGTTTCTCACAAGACCAATGACACGTTCCACATGGATCCGAACAGCTGCTAGTCCCCTTGTTGTCTCAAGTTCACTTGGGTGCAGTTGCTGTTTCCCTTTAGTGAAGGCAGGTATTTTGAGATGAGCGCTGTACAAGCCCACAGCATCTCCTATGGTGAAGCCTCGATCTGCTAGGACCACATCACCAGGTGAGTTTTTCCAGGTAGCCACTGTTTTGTGTTATGTGCTTATCGCTTGTTCGCCCCCCCCAACCAGTAGACACAAATGATATGACTCCCTGTGGAGTTATTGATATCAGATACTTAACAGTATTATGATGCTTATATTGTGAATACGTTTGTGCTCGGGCTCTCAAGTTCTTAGGCTTCTCAAGAAAAATTTCAAAGCAGTCTATTATTGAAGTACAATTTCTGTAGCTACTGGTTTTAAAACACATGGGTAAACTGATTTGAATCTGCTCCTTACTGGGCCACACTATGAGTGGAGACAATCTACTGTACATGACATTTAATGTACTGTTAAAAATCCGGCTTACAGTAGGCTTGGACACATGAAATATATGTGTAAATAAGTGCAGGGGTAAATTCAGTCTCATACGCATTAGAGTCATTAAAAAGCAGTGAAAGGGAGACAGCCCAGATCCACCCTTTAGGAATCCTGCCAGGAAAGTGAAGACGACCATCATCTTGGCATAGGATGGAAGTCCAGTTAAGTCCTGCACCTTGTCATCATTGTCTTTGAAAGCCTCTTGCTGAAAAGATAATTTGCTACTCTGTCCCGAAGCTGATAGACCTCTGCCCTCAGTCTGGTACACTCTTCAGTCAGTTTCCTCACAGTAGCTTGGCAGGCTTCGTTGGAGCATGCTGCAGCTGCACTGCTCTCAGTAAGGATGGGGTCTTTACTGTAGCTGTGTTCACCACTCTGCCCTCTCTCATCAGAAATGCTGTCAATGTCGTCAGTCTCCATATCAATACTGGTGTCACAGGATGACGTTGCCACAACATCATGGGTACAACTTCTCTTCCTTTTGACAGCTTGTGTTTGCTCGAATTTCTTGTAACAGTTTATTTTTCTTTGGCGTTGCTCTGAGGCCTGTACCATAAAGCTGGATTAACATAGTCGGGCTTTCTCTTACTTATCTGGCTTCACTTAACGAGACATCAGCACTCAGGATTTTCGGTACCATAAAGCCGACTATCAACTCACTAATTCTACCCAGGCTTTCCAATCTAGATCTGTGCGCGCTCACATAAAAAGGGCGGGGTTTGCTGCATGCGACCAATCGCAGACATGGAAAAATCTACCCGAGCTGCATACGTCACAACCGAGGAGTAGACAATAATCATTAATAAATACGAGGAATATAAATCAATAATCCAAGCAAAAAGCAACACAGTTGCAGCTGCCAAAAGCCGCAAGGAATGCTGGCAAAAAATCGCCGTCTGTGTCAATGCGTAAATTAGTGGGATTATAATCTGACTTCCACACCATGACGGCACGAGTAGAACTGACTACAGTAACGTGCGTGTTCAATAAATGAATGTGTCTCCCACTCAGCCATACACTCCCGCAGAGGAACTGGCCCTCTCTCATAGTGAGGGGCGACCCTCGCTGGACCGCTGCCCTCAGTTTGAGTTTCGTCAGAATCGTCACTTTGATTCAACTGATTTTGATATTTCATTTTATAAAGCATCTGACGCCTCGTGTTTATTCTGCTGGTTAAAATATTATTTCACTGTCACTTAAAGACAGTAAAACATTTAGCATCAACTCTCATGTGGACTTCTCAGGGCAGACTCCCTAAATACTAAATATGAGCAAACTAATGGAAACCTAAAGGAGCCCAGAGGCTGGCCTGTATTTTATCAAACTTTTATTTAACCCTCTGAATTAAATTCCCCTGATTTATTTTCATAAACATTAAAAAAAAAAAAAAAACATTAGGCTACATCAGTCTACAAGATCAATTTTTGGTTGGACAGTGCAGTCATGAGAAACAAAACAAACAAAAAAAAAAAAAAAAAAAAAAAAAAATACAAGAAGAATTGTAAAATGTATTAATTTTAATTTTATAAAAGAAGAAGAAAGGGAAAATGGGCAGGCCATTTTCCAAGAGAGCTGATTGGTCAGTAGGTGGGGCTTTTCTACCTGCTGAGCTCTTATCCTGAACTTAACCTGCTCCGGAGCAGGTTAGGTGTTCAGCATACGTTACCACGGCAACGCAGCCCGATAAAAAGTAAGCCACCTTTATGGTACAGAAAAGCCAGGGTTAAGCCTGAAGTTAGCTCGCTAAGCCGAAATCCAGCTTTATGGTACAGGCCTCTGGTGTCAAGTAGGAAAACAGACTGGGCACGTAATCTGGGCACAGAGGATTGTCACTTTTCTTGCCTGCAGTGGTAGAATGAGACACAAATAACATGTCAGCCACTTTGAATTCATTCTCAAACAGTGGACATAGTTCACAAAAAGCCAGTGGCATTGATGACCTAATTTAATTTGTCCGGAGACGGTTATTAGTAACGCACTAATGCGAATGTTAAGCTAGCTAACGTAAGCTAACGCTAACTTACGATAAGTTACTTACCCGAAACAAAGTGCTCACTGCAAAGTCTGGAGTGTTCTGTAGGAGTCCAGTGGCCCCTCCTGATAGCAGCAATCCACCTCTCCCGACGCTCAGTGTTTTTGGGGATATTATAAAAGGTTAATCCCGTTTTTCGTGACTTACTGTTGTCACATCCCACGGCACAACAGATAGACGGCATGTTGCAAGTCGGTCCTAAAGATGGCGCTGCGACCACTGTGTGACGTCACATGATATCTAAGAATAGCCAGGCTTTGTGTTCACTATCAGGCTCAACAAAACCTAAAGCTCCAGTCAAAGTTAAGTGGTATCACGACGGTGGTTCTCATCAAGGTTTGTTAAGTCCGGCTGTCAGCTTTGTGCTCTGTGCGCCTTCACAGAAAAGGGGGCGTTTTGGCGTCATACGATTCTACTTCCGTGAAAAATGGACCGTTTACGGGCTGTATATTTCACGCAAGAGGAGCAGCTTGTCCTCATGGAAAGCTATGAAAATTTCAAAAATAAAATTAATGCTAAGAGCAACACTGTGGCCGCAAATAAGACGAGAGAGGAGAGCTGGCGATTAATTTCAAAGGAAGCACAAAGGGGGATTCTGTCACTGTTATAGCCATTTTAAATAATTGCTGCAATATTCATTCAGTATTATGAATTTTATTTTAGAAATAGGTAACTTCAGTAGCCTTATGGGAGTGTTGCCTAGGAATTGGAGGTAAAGCCTGAGGTTAAGTCAGGTGACTAAAGGTGTGTGTGGGTGAGTCTAGCAGTGTCGGACGGAGCAGGCGGTGGTTACCATGGTTACATGACAATTTTGACCACTATTTACGCTGCTTAGAGCCACTTGTCAGTAGTTTCAGATAATTGTTCGTTACATTTGAAGTTTAACTTGAATTATGGAGCCATTTCTGTTGACGTTTGTTTGCTCCTTTTTGGTTAAATCTTTTTTTCTAAATAGGAATAAGTGGCGTTTGGAGTGCGTTTGAATCACCACGGGCTGCTCCCGTCCAATCATCATGCCGTGACAGTCACCGTTATAAGGGGTTTCCTTAAAAAAAAAAAAAAAAAGTAGCCTACTATAACAAAGTCTGTGATACAACGGAATATTTCTAACAAACGTGAAGTCTGTGCACCACTAATAGTATACCTGCATTGTGCATATGTGCCACCAAACACCGGACAAAAATTACTTTTCGTGATTTCACCTGGGTGAGATAGCGCCGCTTTTATAGCCAGGCGGGGTTAAACTTAACTCATAACTTGGTCGGGACCAGGTTATGAGTTAAGCATAAGTTACCATGATGATCTAGCCGGGTTAAAAGAGAGCCACCTTCGTGATACAGGAAAGCCTGGCTTTAGACTCAACATACCTCGCTAACCCACTGAACCTGCTTCGTAGTACACCCCTCGGATGTGGGCTGTAGTGGTTTGGTGCTTCAGCAAAGCCTCTGCAGGTTGTGCAGGTCGCAGTCAGCCTCTCTCAGCCAGACGCTGCCGCGACCCGCCGAGAAAAGGAGACTCGGAAAGTGCAACAACCTGCTAGCTTGACTACATCCACACAACCCGCTCTTTCTTTTTGTACCATTCCGTTTGAAAAGACCTCACTTCCTTTGGATTTGAGGCCTGGTGTTGATTTCCCAGTTAATAATACGTTTTTGTTCCTCAAATATCAAGTTAGAAAGTCTTCTTCTTCTTCTTCTTCTCTTGGTTTTTTGGCGGATTGCAAGCAACTTTCAGGTGCATACCGCCACCTACTGTACAAGAGTGTGTAACACTATGTCACCAGTGGCGGATTTAAGAAATTTGGGGCCCAAGGCAAAGGCAGGCATGGGGCCCTCTGAGATGAGAGGACGACACACAAAACAGGGGCCCCAAGACACACATAATACGATAAGCATTCTGCTGGCATTTTAGCGAAAGGATTTTAATCAAAAACATAATTAATGTGCGCAAATAAGTAATAACTGTATTAACCATAAGTGTATGAGGAGTTTTATGGGGCCCTCAGGAACTTGGGGCCCTAGGCAACTGCCTAGTTTTGCCTAATGGTAAGTCCACCCCTGTATGTCACTTAATTCAGATTCTGGCTATAAGGTGAGTTTTATGTAAAAAGGCTATGAGTGCCTTCCTTACAGCTCTGATTCTTTCTTCCTCCCCTTCTGTTCCCAGAATTCCTGCCAGGGTCCACTCCTGTCCTTCTGCTCTGACTCTCTCCCGGAATCTCACTCGCTCTGCTACATGACAAGCACAGTTAAAAATTACATGTTCTATGTTCTCTTTTACACCACATCTGTCACATTTGTCATTATTTCTTTTCCCCAGTGTAAACATGGTGTCATTTAGTCCAGTATGTCCCACCCTGAGTCTCAGTATAATGATTTCCTCCCTTCTATTCCTTTCTTTATAGTTCTTTGTTATAACAGACTTTTGTATATTGTATAACCCTCTGCCTTTCTGATCTTTCTCCCACATATTCTGCCATATTTCCATTCCGTTCTTTTTAATCAGAGCTTTACCCTCTCCCTTTCCTAGTGGTATTTGTATTGTGATGTTCTTTCCCAGTGCCTCTTTTGCCAGTTTGTCAGCAGCTTCGTTTCCTTTAATACCCTCATGTGCTGGCACCCAACAAAAATGTACATCAATCCCACCTCTGTGCAGTCTAAACAAGCTGTGCTGAAGATCAATGAGTAAGTCCTCTCTGACGGAGTTTTCTGACTTTATGCTTTCCAAAACTGACACTGAATCTGTGCAAACCACCACCCGATCTGGTCTAACTTCCTCCACCCACTGCAGACTTATGATTACTGCTACCATTTCTGCTGTGAAAACTGAAATTTGGTCTGATAGTCGTTTAGACATTTGTATCTTGAATTCTGGTATGTACACACACCCACTCCTACGTTACCCTTTGTGTTCCTAGAGCCATCCGTGTAAATTTTAAGATAGTTGTAGTAGTTTTCCCTCAGGTATATGCTTGTTTTAACCCCCACCTCATTCATTTTCCATTCTCTTTTCCTTTGCAGGAGGTTCATGTTTACCTTCACGTCAGGATACAGCCATGGGGGAACACTACTGACTGGTGTGGGCTGGGAAAATTCAAGGGCCTCTATTTTATAAGTTTTTGCACACTCGTTTGCCTTCCACCCAAATCCTCTCCTCTGGAACTTAGAATATTCCCAGCAGCTCTGCATCGCCATTTTTGCTGGGTTCTCATTCCCACCTCCTTTAATTTTAATCCAGTATGCCAGTGTGAGTTTTTCTCTCCTCAGTGCAAGTGGTAATTCATCTGCTTCTATTAAAAGTGCATTGATTGAGGTTGTCTTCAGGACTCCTGTGCATATCCGAAGTGCTCTGTACTGTAATCTGTCAACTTTTTGTAATGCTGCCTTGGCTGCTGCTCCATATATTATACACCCATAGTCTATTGTTGATCTCATCAGTGCTCTGTATATGTTCAGAAGTGATTGTTTATCTGCCCCCCAGTCACATCCGGCAACCGCTCTAAGGAGATTGATGGCTTTTTTGCATTTTGTTTCCATGTGTTCTATGTGTATTTTCCACGTATATTTCCTGTCAAGCCACAGCCCTAGATATTTGATTTCAGACACCATCTCCATTGGCTGTCCATACAGTGTAAGCTTCTCCAAATTGGCCTTGTGTTTGTTAGTAAATATCATGTAACATGACTTGCTGGTTGACATCTTGAATCCCCATTTATATGACCATTTCTCCACTTTGTTTATGGCTTTCTTAATATTTTCCATTACATATGCCACATTCCTTCCCCTCATCCATATGGCCCCATCGTCTGCATACAACGCTGATTTGATACATTCATCTTGGTTAGCGAATATGTCATTAATCATAATGTTAAATAGTACTGGGCTGACTGCACTTCCTTGTGGGGTACCATTTTCTACTTTAAATTCTTTTGAAATGTCTGTGCCCACCTTGACTTTTATTCTCCTCTCTGACAGGAACTCCATAATCCAGTTAAACATCTTTTCCCCAATACCCATTTGCTTTAACTTAATGATTAGCCCCTCCCTCCACATTGAGTCATATGCCTTTTCTATATCAAAGAAAACTATTGCCATCACTTCTTTCATTTTAAGGGTCTTTTCGATCTCATTTGTAACCCTAACTCTTCCTTTCCTAAACCCACTCTGATACCTGCTGTACATCCCTTTCTGCTCAAGTAAATATGCCAATCTACTAACAATTATTTTTTCCATCCACTTACACATGTGAGATGTCAGGGCTATGGGTCTGTAATTGTTTGGGTTTGCTGGATCTTTTCCTGGCTTGCTGAATGGTAGTATGATGGCTGTTTTCCAACTGCTTGGTATGATCCCTTCTTTCCATATTTTATTAAAGAGTTTTAGAACTTTGTTTAGTGTTACTTCTGGGAGCTGTCTAAACATGGCATATGATAACTGATCCTCCCCTGGGGCAGTATTTCCAGTACCTTTTAATGCTATTTTGAGTTCTTTCATTGTTATATCCATATCCCGTGTTGTTGTAAATTCTTTCCTCTTCTCCCTGATATCTATATTTTCTCTAAGCAACTGTTCTTTCTGCTGTTTATGGTTACTTCCCAGATGCTCACCACTGTGCACTACAGCAAATGCCTTGCCTAGCACATCTGCTTTGTCCTTATTTGTTATAATAACATTTTGTCCACTAGTTAATGCTGGCATTTTAACTGACGTTCTTTTCCCACTCATCCGTTTAAACATATTCCAAACCTCTTGCAGCTTAACTTCTCTACCTATGGTAGAGCAAAAATCTCTCCATGCCCTCTTTCTTGTATCTTTAATTATTCTGCGCGCCACTGCCCTTTTCCTTTGAAAGTTTATAAGATTTCCTGGTGTCAAATTTTTCCGTAGCTCTCTGAAGGCCCTGTTTCGCTCTTTAATAGCTTTGCTGCACTCCTCACTCCACCACGGAACCACCTTCTTCCCACCCTTTGTTGTTCTTTTTGGTACACTTTGATTTGCAGCATTTAAAATATGCTCTGTTACTTGTTTAGTGCATTCCTCTATACTCCCTTCAAGTGTTATCAGCCCAACTGTTTCCTCACACCGTGCCCTAAAACTGTGCCAATCTGCTTTATTAAAACACCATCTTGTGAATGTGCACCCTTCTTGTTTATATATATCTTTATTTACAATAGTAAGTACTGGGAAATGATCACTGCCAACTGTGGAGTCCCCTTTGACACACCATTCACATGCATTTACCAAGTTATCTGACACCAGTGTGAGATCTATGCAAGATATTGTCCCCTTGTTTACATTCATTCGTGTGCCCTGTCCGTTATTAATGCATACCAGTGACCTATCATCCATCATTTCCTCAACCACAACTCCATTACTGTCAGTGTGATTACTGCCCCATAAGCTGTTATGTGCGTTAAAGTCCCCACACCATATTTCCCTTCTATGTACTTCTCCTGCTGTTTCCAGGAACACTTCGCTGGTCAGATTCCGACACGGGTTATAAAAGTTGATCACCCTTATGTTGCCTCCTGCCCTGGGACTACAAAGCTCAACAATAACACATTCTTCCTCATCAGGGCAGGATATCTCTCTATAAGGCAGCCCATCTTTAATGAATGTTGCACATCCTCCTCCACTGTGGTTGTTAATTCTATCATGCCTTACTGAGCTAAATCCAGGTACTACAAAGTCTAATTGAGGTTTTAACCAAGTTTCCTGCACACAAATCACATCTGGAACTACTTCTAGGTCATATATATACTATTTAAACTCTTGCCCATTAGCCATAAGGCTCCTAGCATTCCACTGAAGTATGTGTAGAACCATGATCAATATTTCAAACCTCAGCTTGACTATTTTCCCCTACTTCTGTTGTTGTCAGCATTGTATGAATCTGATCTGCTTTGATGTCTTTCAAGTCTAAGAACCTTCCTGCTGCTTCTACTATTGCCTTAATTTTGTCACTTTTCTTTTTCATCTGTGCAGCCACATTAATGGTATGGCAGATGAATGCCACAAAATCTACTTTTTTAACCATCATTACACTTTCATCCACTCTGCATTTGTGAGAACAGGCACTAGCTGTGGGCATGGGAGCCATAGGAATTTGGGCCTGATTTTCCTGAGCCTTATTTCCTCTCTGGGCCCTTTTACTATCATTTGAGACATTTGCTCCCTCCTCTCTTATTTTCTTTAGAGCTTCAGCATATGACAGTTTCTCTATTACTTTTACTCTCTGGGCTTCTCTGGCTTCTCTCTGCACAATACAGCCTCCATATGCAGCACTATGTTCACCTCCACAGTTACAGCATTTTACTTTTGCATCTTTTCCACATTTGCCATACTCATGCTGGCCTCCACATCTCGCACACCTTAGGCTTCCCTTACACTGTTTTGCTGTGTGTCCCATTCTTTGACATGCATAGCACCTGAGAGATTTTGGGATGTATTCCCTCACTGTAAAATTCATGTACCCCATCTGCACTGACTTAGGTAGCGTTTTCTCAAACAGGAGAATTATTGACTGAGCGTCTGTCAGAACCCCATTCCGTTTGCTTTTAATCCTGTTTGCCTCAATTACCTTGCCTCCCTCAATTTCTTTCTTCACATCTTCCATGGACATACTTGTTGGTATTCCTGATATTACCCCTCTTAGCTTTGCTAATGTCCCGGGTACATAAGCTCTTATCCTTTCCCCTTGTAGAGTAGTCATTTTGAGAATCCTCTCCTGCTGCTGGTGGTTAACTGCATGAATTAGCACTCGCTTATTGTTCATGAACTTTGCAAACTTTATTTTCCCTATTTCTTTTTCGATCGCTTTCGTTAACTTGATCGGATGATAATGCCCACCATCTCGATTAAACTCAATCATTACTTTCATGTCATTTGTCTGCATATCATTTATTTGCATTTGTTTCTTTGGACTGGTCTTTGACTTTTTGTAGTTACTGTGCCTCGAACCACTATCATCATCAGACCAATTTCTTGCTCTCTCCTGTCTATCCACAAGCGCCCTTTTCAGTCGAACTGACCTGGGCAACATCCATTCCATTTCCTTCTCACTTTCACCGTCTGATGTAGTAGACATAATGCTACATTCAGAGTACAGTTTTTGCAATCCGCCAGACAATTTCCAATCCTACCGCTCTCGTATCTCTCCACTTCCGCCTCCGACCGACTCCAATGTCCTTCTTCCTTAGAAAGTCTTTTCATGGGAAATCTCCACCTTCGCTGCTAGCCAAAAGCACTGCGCGCCGGTGACAACAGCATCGCGAGACCTTGTGGGGGATTCAGGGCCTGTCGGGAATCCTGAAGGCCCCGAACCCCCCAATTCCGCTGCTATTGGAGAAGAGCCATACTTGTGGTTTAATACAGGATGCTCCGATGTCCCATTCTTATAAATGCAGCATGAAGTACGAAACAGAAATCATCAACTGCTGGAAACTCAGAGGTAAAGAGACTCCTGTAAACTGGCAGGTTTTTGCAAGTACGCCTAATTCTATATTTCAACCCATGTATGAATCTTTAGGTGTTATATAATAAAGGCTTTTACATTAAATATTTACATATATATTTTTATATTTTTTTCAAAGATCCCCAACGCCCCCCTGTCAAAAGAATTGTTTCCAACGCCCCCCAACCTTCTTTGAACGCCCCCTGGGGGGCGGTACCGCCCCCGTTGAGAAACCCTACTATAGGTCTTTTGCAGGTACAAATGCATTGTCACATTTTTCGTTGGGCAAATTATCAAACTGCTTAAACCTATGTAAGCCTAAATACACTGTCCTTTTTCCCTAGATGGAATTGCGTTATTAGAGAAATATAAATATTACAAGTGACAGTGTGAATGTATGCTGTGGCCAGAGATGAAGATCATTGCCAGAATGCACCAAATTGGACTGTTAAAAAAAATTCTGGAGGGGGGAATGCTCCTGGACTGCCCTAAATGACACGTCATCATGTTGCAAATTCTAGTTTACATCTGTAGAAGGGAGGTGAAGCATAGATTATCATTACCAGTTCCAGTTCATTCTGCCACTGACTCAAGATACAATAATATCAGCATTTAACCGGGTAATGAAGGTCGAACTCGGACATTAATAACGTCCACAAAATCATCTTTGACCCAGTAAAGAAACACAAAAATAACTTTTATCTCAATTCATTTAATGGCCACTGTACAGTAATGGTACATGGTACTACTGGTACAATAGGCTTAATGTATTGTCTTAGTGGTAAAATGTTGCGCTAAACATTCCTTATCCAAGCCACAATCAGGAAAGGCACTACAGGTCCAAGGGTGAGGAAGATATTACTCATGGGAGCAGGGGCAGCTGCACTTTTGAAGAGTCGCCAGTGAGACTTGTTGTGAAATCCTTGGTAGAATAGGTCTTTCTCAGAGGATTTTGTCTTGTGGTCGCTACCATGCCTGGTCTTACCAAGTGACCCAAGCCCGTAGCCTGTGGCAGCACCTCCCAGTGCACCAGCTGCTGCTGCTCCTGCCAGCTTCAGTCCCTGATTGGAGAAGCCACGGGTCTGAGAGGAGTGTGCTTTGCTACCATCACTAACACCACCACCCTTTCCTCGTCCCCAGAAGCCACTGCCACGTTTGCACTGTGCGCCAGGGTACAGTGTTGTCATAAGCAACAAAAATGCCCATAGGATAAGAAGCTTCTGCTGGCCAGTCATTGTGGAAGTTTTGTCCTGCAAAAAACAAATCTACACATATTAGCTGAATAAAAGCAACAGGGAAAGGTTAATGATGAATACCCTGAATGGTTTTTTTTTATACCTTAGTGACCAAAGCTTTTTTGTGAGGGAAGGGATTTAGTGGCAATTTAGTGGCATTAAACCTTTTGATTTTGCTCAGCATACACCAGTCACATGCTCACCAGCACTAACAAAACAACACCTGGAATTTTCACCATGTGCTGTCAACAGCAGATTAGTACGGATTTACGTGTGCATTGTATATTCCAACCTTTCATAATGCATTTGTTCTTCCAAAAACAGAGATAAAATGTACATTGATATCACAAAAAGAAAAGAAAAAAGAAGTAAATATACAAATACATGTAGCTCACTTCAGTGCCTTTGCAGATATATAATTTGTAAGTGATAAAGTGTGCATAGAATTAGTCAATAATTTAATCCATTGACACCAATATCATATCATATCATATCAATTTCAGTTCACAATGATTATGTTTTCTTACAACTGATAACTCTTTAAACAATAAAATTTTAAACAATAATATTAAGATATATATTTTATATATATATCTTTAAATCTTTGTTACCTTTCTGACTAGTCTCTCTGAAAGAAGCCTGGAGTGGTGATGCAGGAGTAGCTGTCTTTTTTCTTTTCTTTCTTTTTTTTTTTCAAACCATACCACATACAGTACAGTACACTGTAGAGGACTGCATGTTCGTTTTCAGTATCATTTCCTTTCCAGCAGCCAGTTAACAGTGCCAGCAGAGCTCCTCCCAAAACAAACCTCCCTTTGCTATTGGTTCAAGATCAATAACACGGTAGAGACTGAATGATTTTTGCTGATGATGGTATTTCACATACAGATGGGATGTTTTTCTTCTCTCATTATTCAGCAAATGCAGTGGCTGTCACAAAGCTCAACAAATCTATTATTGTCACAAAGTGCTCTGTTCACTTACTTTTTATTTTCATTCATGCGTCTGGCAATTCTTGCCCACAGAGGTCTGTAGTTACTTATGAAAAACCTAAATTCTTATGTTGATCCAGGAATGAACACTAAAGTGATTTATGTTCTTGATTCTGTTTTGTTCTTTTTATATCTCTGCAATTTTTTAACACATGATCTGGATTATGCCTCATAATGCATTATTACTTAATGGATTATACTGAAAATTCAATTAAGATACATGAACATGATGAAGTTACATTTGACTGGATATACAGGTGATGTATCTATTTGATTTTCTGTTTTCAGTGGCTTAATGTTGAAGCATTTTCAGATTTTTCATTTCAAGTACTCCACAGTAACACTATTCTACCCACTCACCCATTAAAAAAAAAAATTAACATTAAAATTGACAATTCTTTCCTATTTATTGATAAGATTTTTGAATTGCACACCAATTTAAAATACATTTTAATACATTTCCAGGAATAAAATCTTTGCAAACAAGTAACCTCAGGTTGTATTGTCAGTAATGATCTCCCTTCTGTCAAAAAGAGCAATGGCCTTTTACATTTGCTTGGAAATATTTGAGATTAAAAAAAAAAAAAAAAAAAAAAGTTGGAGGTGCTTTTTGTTAACAGTGTATGATAAATATTTTGAAAAAATAAATAAAAGCCACTGTGGCTGATAAATGTATGATGCACCTGTCTATAGCCCAAAGACAGAATTGCTGTTTTTCAACTGTTTGACATATATGCATGACAGTTTCTTTGCCTGAATGGAAATTTACTTCAAAAGCTACGTTTTCATAAATGCCTAGAAAAAAATTGTGCAGGTGGAGCTCAAAAATGCAAAGTTAAAAGAGAGAAAGAGCAGCGGGAGCTATGAACAAAAATACCCAAGCTGACTGGATATTTCAAAGCTGCAGGCGAAACAAACAAAAATCCTCCAGTAGTATTAACAATGAGCATGTTTACATGCACACCTTATTCCTGTATTAACCGGAATATTTGCAATATTCTGGTTGTGCAAGTGTCATGTAAACACGCACTGAACCCGATTAAGGTCATATTCCGGTTGGAGAGAATTCCGAATAAGACCCCTGGCATATGCCTGTTCCAACCGGAATATTGGGGCATGTAAACACCTTAGTCGGAAAATGCCCGGAACCGGAATATTCAGTCACGACTGCGCATGCACGACTGGCAAGGAATTCTATGGCGTCTTTGTTGCTATGGCTACTGCAAGCGGGGAAAACGGCATGGCAAACAGCAGCAAGAGCCAGGAGACTGCAGTCTGCCTTCAGCTAATGAAAAACTTAAATATAATGTAGTATATCGTTGGGAGAAAACATAGAAATAGCGACAGAAGAGGAAGAAAAAGAGGAAGAAGACGAAGAAGAATACTTCTTCATCTGTTTTTCCGGCAGACCAGACGTTTATATGAGTACTGCTGCCCCCCGTGGCTGAGTGTCACATTACGTAAGAGAGTGGAATACGCCAAAACACGGGGACATGCCAAGTAACATGTAAACGGAATATTTCTTAACCCTCCCGCTGCCTTAGTCTG
This sequence comes from Myripristis murdjan, assembly GCF_902150065.1. Lineage (NCBI taxonomy): Eukaryota > Metazoa > Chordata > Actinopteri > Holocentriformes > Holocentridae > Myripristis > Myripristis murdjan. Next base: position 32,299,676 of record NC_043991.1, on the reverse strand, counting down.
TGGGTCCCCATGACCCGCTCCCTTTTTTCTCCGCGTCCCACTGACCCTAACCCTTTCCATTCCAGGTCCCACTTACCTGGCTCCCACTAACCGAAAAGAAGCAAAAAGGACCAAAAAGGACCAAAAAGGGAGCTGGTCAGTGGGACCTGGAGACGAAGGCAGCAGGATATCTTTTCATCTCAAGAAATTTCAGCAGCTGCACTTTTTCAGAACATATACCATTCAGATTTACAGAATGGCGTTGTTGATGAAATAGAGCAGTTAAAAGAATCACAAATGAAGAAAATAAAAGTGCATGGGCCTTGCTCTGACTAATAAGGAAGATGAACCCAATGTAGTATATTTGTTTACAAGCTGAAGGATTAGGAACTGGCAAAGATGATGCCAAATAACATAAATGTGTAAATAACATGAAAGACAAGGAAGAGTATTGCAATATTACATTTTTCACAAACATGATTCAGCATAGTTTTATTAATTGTTATGTCAGAGATGAACACTAACATAACAAAACAAATAAAAAAAATCACAGAAAGTCTTTGTTTTGCTGAAATACTGCTCGTGTTTTCAGCCCATTCGTATTTGCTAAGCCTCTGAATGCAGAGTAATGTTATTTGTGTAATCATGTAAAATGTTGTTGGCGACATGATACATTGCACATAATTGGACAGTATAATTTGTTACAAGCTAGCTGAGATAGGATTGCAAGGTTGCAAACTTTAAAGGTTTACTTGGCATGAGATTGACAAAGACTGACAAAACTTTTTGCTATGAGATTAATTTATTTGCCTGCTAATCAGAGACAGAACTGAGGTTAGATGATTCTTGGGCTCTTGATAAAAAACCTACAAAACTGTGAAAAAGGTGACACCAGTAAGGTGACACTGATTAGGTGACAGCCAATGAGTATGTTTACATGCACACCATAATCCTGTTTGAATATTCACAATATTCTGGTTGCGCAAGTGTCATGTAAACATGCACCGAACCCGATTAAGGTCATATTCCGGTTGGAGAGAATTCTGAATCAGACCACTGGCATATGCCTGTTCCAACCGGAATACTGTGGCATGTAAACACCTTAGTCCGAAAATCCCCCGAACCGCAATATTCAGTCATGTCTGCGCATGCTCGACTCACAATGAATCCTGAGGCATCTTTGTTGCTATGGTTACTGCAAGGGGGAGAACGACCTGGCGAACAGCAGCAAGAGACAGCATTTTTGGAGTGAGGAGGAGACTGCAGTCTGCCTTCAGCTAATGAAAGATTTTAATATCATGGAGTGTATCGATGGGAGAAAACATTGAAATAGCGAGAGCTTCTTCTTCTTCTTCTTCTTCTGTATTTCTGGCAGACCAGATGCGTATACGTGTGCTGCTGCCCCCCGCGGCTGAGTGTCGCATTACGTAAGAGACTGGAATACGCCGAAATATGGGAAGATGCCAAGTAACATGTAAATGGAATATTCCAGTTGCTGCAGCACAGTTACCTTAACCGGAATATTCACCCGAACTGGAATATGGTGTGCATGTAAACATAGTCACTGTCACAATCTTTCATAAATAACATTAGCAGGAATGTACACTGCTGTTTTCCGACAGTGTCAACAGTTTGCAACCCTGCAGTAGTTTGCTCAGTCAGAAAGTATAATATATTGTATGCATTGCTAACAGTGTATGAGGTTTGTATTTTCATAACAACGGTTCACTCTATGGTTATCTTGCAGGATTCAACCACAATTTCAACCTCCTCTGAAGTAGGAGAAAGACAGAGTGGAGGGAAAGGTCTGAAGAGCAGAAGAGGTAAGGGGAGGGGAGCAGGGCCGGAGTGGGACTCATTTTCAGCCCTGGAGTCTCATGCCTCTGACCGGCCCACTTTAGATCACGACCTATTATTATTAAAATCAAAAAATACTCTATAACAGGTCACTACTATCGTTTGAGCATAGAAAGTGGTATTGGATATTGGAACTAATACTTGCTTGTTCACACACTCTGTTACAACAGCTCATCTGTTCTTTCCATACTGACAGGAGCAATCCCCTCATCACTACTGGCTCCTGGCTCTGCTTCTGACACCAAATCACATTTTTGAAATTGTCATAATTCTCAGCACAAATCTCCCCTTTTTACAAAACCTTCTGATCAATTCAGGTCAGTTTCATTAATGTAGTGCTGAATCATCTAGCATCTCAGGACACTTTTCATATAGAGCAGGTCTACACCATACTCTTCATCATATTAATTCTAATAATATTCACTCAATGAGCAATCCTACCTGCCCACTCTGGACTCTGGTGGGCTCATGGCTGGTGCTTGGTGCTGGATCTTGCTTCTGACTCTGATGGGCTACAAGACAAAGTTTCCCAGTTATGTGGTGTTGCATCATACTATTATTTAAATTATATAACGTTATTTTGTATGCCACAACGCCACACAATTCATTGACTTGATAACACTGGGTTGCAAAAAATTTTTTTTTGCAAGTTGTCTAGGTTTTTTCAACTGAATTAGGACCATTTTGCACCACTAAATCCAAAAATGATATTTATTTTTCTCAATCAGGTAAGTTTTTTTTGCTAATTTGATTTTGAAAAATTTGATCTTCTCACAAAATTGATTACATTTTTGTGACTTTATCAGTTGATTTTTATATAGTTCTCACCTAAAATAGGTTTTAAGAGAAAAAAAACATTTTCTAACAGGATGTATTTATCAAGTGTTACAAACTTTAATTCCTGTAAATTGAATAATAGACATTGATAAAGGTAAGTACATGTAAATTGAACATTAAGTCGTCATTGTGCAAAATTCAGGGCATGAACTTTTGTTTCTTCGAACCCCTCAAATGCTCAGCAGCAGGGATGTCTCTCTTCAGAGTCCAGCAGTAATCAGCCATCATGACTGCATCCCAGCATCCCTGATACCTGGCCTCCATCTCTTTTATGTCCTGATGGAATCTCTCTCCCTGCTCATCACTCATTGATCCCAGATTTTCAGGAAACCGATCCATATGTGAGAATAAGTAATGTATTTTGATGCTCATGTTGTATCCAAGGTTTCTGAAAGCAGTCAGCATATTGGTGACAAGGTCTGCATAGATCCTGGCCTTGTTGTTGTCAAGAAGGTTCTTCACGACCAGAACAAAAGCCTTCCATGCTTCCAGTTCCACTTTGTTCATTGAGTTTTCAAACTGAGGGCCCACTCACATTGGCAAGTTTGAGCCCGTATCGTGCTAAAGCCAAAATCCCCCCCTCCCCAGTCCCCAGCTGGCCTGCACTCACATTACCTTTTTCCCAAACGCGCCCAAGCACGATTGCCCCCGGTGTGCACATCATCACGTTGAAATACGACAACAGGCATAGCCCGACGTCATTATAAATCAATGTAGTTCAAATACATCATGTCTTCCTTTTAACTAAAAAACGTTTTTGGTCCTTTTAATCAGACATGGGATGTTTATTTACCTTGACAGTTTCGGAGGTAACTTCCTCCTTCTTCAGAAAGGTCCAACTGACAGCCGGAGCGGCACCTGTCAGATCCGGCAGACCGGGTGACCGGGTGGCCGCACACCGCGCGGTGCCGCGGCCAGTGCCGGCCGGTGCTGACGCGGTGCCGGCCAGCACCAGGTCTGCCGGATCTCCGCACACACACTGCTGTACTTTCATTATAAACCGACTTTTGTTTATACGCGGTTGCAGCAGCACAACAGACAATGACACAGACAACATGGTTGATTATTGATTGCGCAACGCGGCCATTCGCTGGTAATCGCGCTGCGCACATTAAACAATTTTGCAGAGGCAGGAGGAAAGTTGCATGATTTACATCCGCGCACTGCGTGCGTGACCGTGCATGTGCTCATGTACGCGCCCGTACCGTGCAGAAGCACACCCCTTCCAACCGTGCCTGAGCGGGGGAAGTGTACTGTATTCAAGCACGATACGGAGCGATCACACTGGTCAAAGAATCCGGATTTTAAGGGCAATCGTGCTTGGGCGCGGATCAAACTTGCCAGTGTGAGTGGCCTCTGAGGATCTCTGATGAGGTGACGGATTTGAGGACCATCAAAGATGCCAGCTTTCAACTTCTCTATGGTTAATCCTGGAAAAGCATGGCACAAGTAGGCGAAGCAGCCACCATCCTTATCTAGAGCTTTGGTGAACTGTTTGATCAAGCCGAGCTTTATGTGCAGTGGTGAGAAGAGAATCTTGTCTCTGTCTACCAGAGCAATGTTGATGACATTCTTTGCTCTGCAAGGCACCAGTTCCTGCCGCACCGGCCAGTCCTTCTTTGTGTAATGCTGAGCAGTGTCCCTACTATCCCGCATACACAGAAAGCATGGGTACTTGGTGAAGCCGGACAGTTGCCCCAACAAAAAATTTACCATCTTCAGGTTAACACAAATAAGCCACTCATGCTGATCATAACAAATTTTCTCCAGCACATACTTTACCGCTTCATACTTCTCCTTCAGTGTAGTTGAGTGAGCAAGGGGTACAGAGGCAAACTGGTTGCCATTGTGAAGGAGAACACATTTCAGCGATCACTTGCTGCTGTCAATGAAATGTCTCCAATCTTTGGGTTCATACTGTGGCACTCCAAGCTTGTGGCAAAAGTAAAATCTTCAGAATTTGTTTATTGCAAGAAATATGAAAGAATTTTGTATCATATGACTTGAAAATGCCCATAAATGTAAGCAAAATGTTAAAAAGCCAATATGTAGCATAGTTCAGAAAGTTGACCTGATTGAGCAAAACCAATTTGATTTTTGGATTCAGCACACCAAAATTATCCTAAATCAGCTCAAAAAACTTAAACAATAAATTTGTTGTTGACCAGTGTAATTCATTACCTTGAACGATGGTTTGCAGGCAAAGTTCAACATGTTGCCTTACCCGTTTCATCGTCTTCATTTGTCGTTTCAAACCGCGAGCTCGTTTTAGTGAAAGAGTTGCCAATTTTAGCACATTTGGCTGCGTCTGTTTCCAGAGCTTTCCTCTTTTTAATTCTTGCCTTCTCCGCGACACCCTTGCTCTTTCTATTTTCCATCTTTCAAACACCACTGACCGAGTGCACAAACGTGTTACATCAGGGTGCGTCTGCAAAAAAAAAAAAAAAAAAAGCTTCCAATGGAGGCAGAGGCGACCCAGGGACAACGGTAAGCAGCATACCTGATCAACCCACTGCCATGACTGAACACCGGCCCCAAAAAAATAAAAAATAAAAAAAAGTGAACACCGGCCCTTGTGGCCCAAACATCAGACCGGCCCACCGGGAATTGTCCCGGTCCTCCCGATTAGCCACTCCAAGCTTGGAGGGGAGGTTGGAGCACCTGAGAGAGAAGGAGAGGAGTTAAGTTCCAAGAATGTTGCAGGAGCTGCAGTAGCTGCAGGAAAAAAGACAGCTGAAATTCAGGTTACATTGGTGCACCTGTTCCAATTGCAGGGAAATGAATACAGACAGTGAGAGGCTCTGCTGTCATCAGACCCCTCAAAACTGTATATGCATTGATGATGACCAGGACCCAGGTCTGGAGCAGCAACAATACGGGCATGCAGCATATAGACAATTTGTACTGTGGCAGCATGTTTCGGTGAGGGTAAGAGTTCTTATTCCAAGCTGCTGTGATTGAAGCCAGTGTAATGACCCCTTGTTTCAGTAAATGCAGCCCTTCATATAATGTTGTCTCTGACAGTGTGCAACTCTAAATAGTTTTTTTTTTTTTATTTTTTATTTTTTTTTTTTTATGTTTTTATATATTGCTACTTTTTATTTTTATGTGAAGGGTTACATAGTTTATTTATTTACAAATAAAACCAAACATTTTTACATCTCTTAGATTGTTTACATATACACACAGCAGGAGGCTCAAACTCAGTCTATGGAACCATATTAAAAAAGCATTACTTCAAAACATATGTTTTGAAGTAAAAAGTTGTTATGATGCCACCAATGTTTGTTTGTAGCTACCATCTACATCAGAAAAGATTATTATTGAAACCTGGGATTCCAGGTTTTTCCAGGTCTTTGTCCAGGTTCTAGTTTTCCCCTCACGTTGCTGTTGTACATTAAATGTCATGCTTTGTAAAGCTGTAGCTATAACATACTGACTTGGCCCTTTTCTACATTTCCTCTGCAAGGTGTAGACAGTACTACAATTTCAAGTCCAAAAGCTGGAGAAGACGAAGGACTACAGCTACATCTCAGACCTGCAGAATGCCACATACAAGTCTGATGTGGCCATAATAAAATAATATAACCTTATGTGACCGTTATTCTTATATATTGTGTAATAACAAATCAACCTGCCTATATTCTGATGTTTTGCATATTTTGATGGAATTATACATGTAAATATTAACTTTGTCTAGTTGGATTTCTGTGTCAGTAATGTACATGTATGAATAAAATCATGACTCTCACTTCTCAGCTAAATATCAGTTATGTGGTTATTTTTGATGAATGATGTTTTTTTTTGTCATTTCAGAGGATTCAGGGAAAGCTTGTAGACACATGCAAGAACAAAGGATCCCCCATTGTCTGTTGCAAGGCTAAATGTTGTGTGTTTTCAGCACTGGTTGGAGAGGGCGCTAGGTCCTCTGTTGTCAGGGACCAAGCAGTAAAGCCATGAGGAAACAGGATTTGTAAATGAAAAGGTGGGTTTTATTTATCCCAAAAAATGCAACTTATTACACACCAAAGATTTTAAAAACTGGGCCTATAAAAGAGGCCAACAAAACATAACAAACAATTAACAGCACTCCGCCCTCAGCCACACCTTTTTTCCTCTACCAGGAAGGATCCTCCATCAGCACAGTAACTCAAACAAACTCAAACAAAGAAACAAATGATTAATACAACAAATTACTGCTTGTCATAACCTTACACTGTAAAAATGTGTGCACTCCATGTAAACAATGTACGGTTAAGCAAATAAACAGATTCTAAATCAAACAAACTGTAATGTCAATTGTTGAGGTGCGGTCGACTGCAAATGAAATAAACCTGTGCAAGTAACAAAATAATGACTATACTGAAACTAATGTGGTGAAAAAGTGTGAGTTATGGGGCAGTGTTACCCTGTGTGGCTGTGGCCATCACATCTGTCATGCACAGTTGGATCTATTCTTTCCTTTCTTCAATAGTTATTGGAGAAGGGGCTGTGCCATGCCACCATTAAGGTGTAGAAGCCATTTCTTTTAATGTTTGCTTATTCACTTGCATTCCAACCATGGAGGCAGTGGAAACTGTGAGACATCACCTGAAACAAGACAACACCCTACAAGACAGAACAAACCTCAATCCAGACCAGATATGCCAGTTACTGGATTTGTGCCTCAACACCACATACTTCCAGTTTAACGGCAAATTTTACAGGCAAAAGCACGGCTGTGCTATGGGCTCACCAGTATCCCCTATTGTGGCCAATTTATACACGGAATTGGTGGAACATAAGGCCTTAAACTCATACAAAGGAACACCTCCAAGCCATTGGTTCAGGTATGTGGATGACACATGGGTGAAGTTCACTAGAGAAGATGTTAAAGACAACCACTTGCCATTTTTGGATTGTGATGTGTACTTTGATGAGGATAGGAGCCTCCACATTGGGGTACACAGGAAACCCACCCACACAGACCAATACCTTATTTTTGACTCACATCATCCACTGGAGCACAAACTGTGGGTTATCAGAACCTTGCAACACAGGGCAGATAACGTACCAACCTCCACTCGGGCCCAAGCTGAAGAACACGAACACCTAAGGGGAGCCCTGAAAACTTGTGGCTATCCGAGTTGGGCTTTTGGCAAAACACGCCCCAGAAAGAATAACAACTCTGATGATGCTGAGAAAATGAAAGACAAAGGCAAAAACATTGTCATTCCGTATGTGTCTGGGGTTTCAGAGAAACTCAGGAGGATTTTTAACAAACATCAAATCCCTGTATGTTTCAAACCCCGAAACACTCTAAGGCAGAAACTGGTTCACCCTAAAGACAGGATACCACACAATCAAAAGAGCAACCTGATATATGCTGTCCAATGCAGTGAGGAATGCAAGGACTTATACATTGGGGAAACAAAACAACCACTGAACAAACGCATGGCTCAACACAGAAGGGCGAACTCCTCAGGTCTAGTCTCAGCTGTCTATTCACATCTAAAGGAAAAGGCACACTCCTTTGAAGACAGAAATGTTAAGATTTTGGACAGGGAGGATAGATGGTTTGAGAGAGGAGTAAAAGAGGCCATATATGTGAAAGTGGAAAAACCATCCCTCAACAGGGGAGGGGGTCTGGGGCACCACCTAACTCCGATTTATATTGTTGCCCTTTCATCGGGCAACATTATAAGGAGGTTCAACAAATTAACCTCAGACGACTCTCAATGATCGTCGTTCACCAGGGTTTCACTTGACTCTGACAACTGTCGCTTCACCAGACCACAACAATGGTCAAGTGAAACCAGTGCCTGCATGAACACACCCACAGGCATTAGGGTGGACACTCCCACAGAGGTTAAATACCTGGACCTTACCCCACTGTCTTTGTCAGACTAGTGCGGACTAGAAAGACCGATGCGCATGAACTGATGAAGCCCCTTGGATAAGAGGCGAAACGTCTTCCTAAGACAAATACAAGTCCAGTTGCCTACGATTCAATTTTGCCCAAAGAGAATGATGACCTGGATAAATGAGAATATCCATAGACACACGGAGGTGTTGCTCACCGCGCCCCCTACTGGTTAGGAGTTGAATCGATTCAGAGGCTTTTGTGAATCGACATTGAATTGTGAAAAAAGATATTGCAATGCATTGATGAATCGATATTTTTACCCACCCCTAATATCGACTGTCCCGTCACATCTGATGTCAGATCAAAGGAGATTGGCACCGTTTGTGCTGATTGTGAGGGTTGGTGACGTGCGCGCACTGCGTGCCTGTCAGCCAAAATTGCACTACGCCGGCCCCGCTCCGCCTTGCGCTGAAAGTAGACGTGGTTAAACAGAGAAAATAAAGTCGGAAATAGAGCAGGAAAATAGAGCCCATAATGTTCTGATTATTTTTTTTTCTCTCTCTTAAAATACAAAGTGAAATATTACTGATGTTTCTGATGTGTCTGATACTTGCATATATATACGGTATTATGGTTTCATGGGTCTATTGCTGCACGATTTATTTTGAATATGAATATCCAATAAAAATTGTGATAGAACGCAATGCCACATCATGTGACTAACATCACCGGAATGAGTATACTGCCAATTGTTGAGGCTGCTGGTGCTCAGTCACTGCCGCTCACTGCCACGGCCTATCTATTGTTCCCAATATCATCAGGATATTACCAGCAAAAAAGTGGTAAGTGAAAAATATGCATTGTATGTTCAGGGTTAGGTAACTTTTTTAGAGAGTACATTGGTTGTTTGCTTACAAAGACAACGTTTTGTCGGGAGTCTTGCTCATGGTCTGGCTTGAACGTTAACGATGGGGCTAACAACGTTAATGTAGCTAGCTAACGTTATAGCGCCAGGATGCCATTTTGGGCAAAGCTGGTTTGCAAATAAATATAGTGGACATCAGATAACGTTAATGATACTAATGTGACATTCACATTACTGTCTTCAAAAGCTTCAAAACAGCCGAGCGTGGTCATCTACACTGTTGCTGTGAATGAGGTTTGTTAAGTGGGTATGTCGTTACAGAAGCTAACGGTAGCTAGCATAATGTCAGATAGATAGCTAACACGCAACAAGCCATTGTGTGTTTAAAACTGTATATTACATACCTAGTAGTTACTGCTGCAATAGCTGCCGCCCTCTGCCAAGCTATATATATATATTTTGTGGTAAATGTAAATGTAAAATAACAGCAGGCATTTCGCGCCTTTTGGAAAAGCGCGCACAAACCATAGTGACCATAGACAAAGAAAGAGGCTAGATTGGCCCCTCCTCCTTTTTTCACGGCAGACTTGGCGGCCATCTTGAAGCTGATCAGTGGCGGTTCTGCCCATGTTGCCGCCCTGGGCGAAATTACTGCCTTGCGCCCTTTCGTGTTACTACTCCTACTAATTCTTATAATACTTTTTATATGGTCAAAATGTTGTTGGGCATTTTCAATGGAAAAATATTGCTTTATATTCAGATGAATACGGTATGGTAATAGAAAACTGCTTTGCTGACAATGATTTTTTTTTTTTTTTGCACTCGTGCCGCCCCTAAGGTGACATGAGAAAATGCCGCCTGGGTGGCTGCCCGCTTCGCCCATGCCTAAAACCGCTACTGTGTGTGATCCTTGGTGGTCTGGCAGAGTGTTCACAGGTACAATAACTACATGAGAACCTCAGTATAGGTAAATCCTAAGGGCGCTATCTGCTGGAGGGGCGTCGCTAGCGGCCAGAGGGGCACCGGCAGCGGATGTTCTACCGGCGGGTTTTTTAATGTTAGGTCAAAAGCTAGTAATGTTAAATGGCTGGACTGTGCACGAGATGCTACAGGGCTTTTCATTTGTACATCGGCTGGTTACCATTAAGGTTTTGATACACCTGTCATACTTGACAACAAACCTGCAGACACACCTGCTATCTTTCCACCCAAGTGAGGCAGTAGATGCAGAGAGGGACACAGACGAGTGGCCATGATTTTAAAATTGCAGTAGACCATATTACGATGCAATTAATTGTGCAGTCCGCATTAGTTTTTCTCCTCCTGCGCTGCTGTGTGCTCATACCGGTGTGTGTGTGTGACAGAGGAGCACACACCCACTGGTGCTGTCTGACGCTTAGCGCAGCGAGAACAAAGTTAAAACAGCAGCGCACTGACATAGATTGTGTAACAAAGTGAAGAGGTGCCACTCCACTCTATTTTCACTTGCTAATAGCAGCACACTGGCTTAGCTTGTCTATTCAAAGAAGAGGTATCACTTTGGCTTATTTTTCAATCTATGTTATCACATGCATACTACTGCTCATTCATTGGTAGCTGAATTGCTAGGTCTGTTTGATAAGCAATTTACATTTTTCAAATAATAAGGACTTAAAGACCATAGCCACAGGTGGGTTTTAGTGCTGCCCCCACTTCTTATAATTTTAAATATGGATTTAATAAAATGTATTGTTTGATAAGCTTTACATATAAAGGCAGTGTCACTAATCTTGATATGAATGTTATCAGATGTCACCTAAATGTCATTACAAAACAGCTTAGCCAAAAAAGAGCATCTTGTCATTTACATTTTCATTCTCACTTTAAGCTATTAAAATGTATTTATATATTAACAAATTTTGTAATTTGGAATGTTCTTCTTTGTCTCTTTCAGGTTGAAGGACAGAACATTGAGCAAAGTTACGGTATGGAAAAGACTTGGATGTATAGTGATGGGGCAAGTGCGAAAGGAGGGCATTAAAGTGAGTTAGTCAGTTGATTGAAAATGAGCAGGATAAGGGAGGAATGGTGGATGCCAGTTTTGGGTCATGTGTTTGTGTTGATGATTCAGAGGGATCTGACATGCAAGTTAGTGATGAGGAAAGTTATCAAGATCTGAATGTTGAGGATGAGGAAGTAAGTAAGTAAGTAAGTAAGTACACTTTATTAATCCCACAAGGGGAAATTCCAATTTAAGTTACATCCCGTCCAAGAGACCTGTCATACTTGACAACAAACCTGCAGACACACCTGCTATCTTTCCACCCAAGTGAGGCAGTAGATGCAGAGAGGGACACAGACGAGTGGCCATGATTTTAAAATTGCAGTAGACCATATTACGATGCAATTAATTGTGCAGTCCGCATTAGTTTTTCTAATGTCAAACTGGGCTCCAAGGGGAGCACAACATGGCATTAGCAAAAAAACACACCCCAGCACAATAAGCACATAATAAAACAACATGACTCAAGACATTGCACATGTGGAAGGGGGGAGGGATTTGGGAAGGGGGAGATGTCCAGCACAGACGAGGGCCGTATGTAGCCACTACGGCACTCCGCACCCACGAGCTGCACTGAAAACAGGAGGGAGAGGGGGTGGGGGGCCAACGAGGCGTTGAATTTCAAGGAATGCGTGTATATGTGTCCTTGTGTATGTGTATGCGTAAGTCCAGGACCATCTTCCCCATACAGACTACACATTGTCTCTGCCGTCTGATAAGATGACACCCCCGGCCGTTGCCCGGGAGACGGCCTCGTGAGTCCTGAACAGAGTTGAAGTTCCCGGGTGAGAGTGAGGGGGGAGGGAGGGGGAAAAGTGGCTGTCTGCATAAACATCCAGGAGAAATTGAAGATAGCGGCCTTCCAAGGTCGCTGGGGTGCCGAATTGTGGATAAGGTGATTGTTATGGTCAGGCTGACTCTGCAATTTCCATCAGCCTTCAGTCTCTGTGGTTCTCTCGGTGATTCAGAATAATTTCAAATTATGGCACCTTTCCTGAGAGTCGAGCTTCAACTTCTCCAAGTTGTTACCCATCTGGCGTAAAAGTCCAGGAATGTCTTCCTGCTTGCGAATTGATTCACGAATCAATTCGCATAACACATGAGTCTGAGTGTTGTTAGCTCGGCCCAAACCTTTTATGGCTGGCATCTTCTCCAGAGCCAAAAGCGCTGCCAACACCCTCTAAACTTTGCAATAAATCAGGAATCCACCAGCTCCAAACAGCAGAAATCCTGTTAAATCCAATCATGTAGACGTCTTCAACATCCTCGACGGAAAGAATCGACAGGCACATCACCCTCCACTTCTCCCAGGAGTCCATGGTGTACCCGGCGGCAAACGTTCCGGCGGGGCATGCGGGCTCTCCTTTGCCCAGTTTTTTTGTAGAGAAAATTTGATCAATTGCGTTGAGAGAGCAGCTGATCAGATCCATTGTTGTGGATTTTCGGAGAGAAATGCAGAGAGAGGCTCCAATAGAGACAACACAAGACAGAGAGCAGAGCAGGGCAGATAAGGGCAGGAGGGAGCTAGAGAAAAAGTGTCCGCCTTCGTTGAGAGCAGGAAGAAGAAAATATATGAAGAGACTGTAGCCTCTGTTGAGGATCTGCCTGATCTTGGAGAACAGTGTAGTGAGAGTAATGGTGATCTGCAGAGCTCACTGGCCGATTGGGCAGTTGCATTTGGTATTTCTCTCATTGCTCTGTCTGCACTTCTCAGCATCCTTAAAATCTTCCATCCTTCTCTGCCAAAGGATGGACGAACGTTGCTGAAAACAAAAACAAGCTACAACATTAACACTGTAGCTGGTGGTCTGTTCCATTATTGTGGAATTCTGAATTGTATTGGGAAAATCCTTGATAAACTGTGGTCTACTGTGCCTGACAGACATGCCTTTAAACTGCAGTTGAACTTTGATGGTCTACCTCTCTGCAAGAGCACCAGTAGGTGAGACTGGGGTAAGATGAGCCATTTTTCATATTTAGGATCACTACATAAAGGCAATCATAGTTTTGTCGCTAACTAATATATCTGCATATATTTCAGGGTGTTGTGCATCTCTTCAAACAAACAGAATGTGTGAATGAGTGTAGAGATTTACTGAAACGTGGCTAACGACTAGCATCCCAGATGCTAACATGGAGCTACCCGGCTTCAGCACAGTCAGGTCGGACCGAGACAACAAAGCCTGCAGGAAGCGGAAAGGAGGGGGGCTTGCGGTGTACGTGAACACAAGGTGGTGTAACCCTGGGCATGTAAGTGTGAAGATCTGCATCTGCTGCAGGGACATAGAACTTGTGGCCCTAAGTTTACGTCCCTATTACTTGCCGAGAGAGTTTGGACACGCCATTGTGGTCATTGTTTACATTCCGCCCCGAGCTGACGCAAAAGTACCGTGTGACGTCATCCACTCCGCTGTTGACAAACTCACAACACAACATCCCGAGGCGCTTGTGTTGATCTCCGGGGACTTCAATAATGTGACCCTAGACAATACACTTGTAGCCTCACTACAAACCAAAGGTGAGGAGACTACCCACAACCACACGGTCATTCAAGAAGTGGTCTCCTGAGGCAGAGCACGCTCTGAGAGACTGTTTTGGCACTACTGACTGGGATGTACTGCAGGGGTCGCACAGCGGGAACATCGAGGGAGTTGTGGACTGCACCGCTGACTACATTAACTTCTGTATGGATGTTGTTGTTCCTGTAAGAATGGTGCGCTGCTATGCAAACAACAAGCCCTGGTTCACGAGTCACATTAAAGGCCTCCTGAACCAGAAGAAGAAGGCCTTCAAAGACGGTGATAAGCAGGAGCTGAAAGCGTGCAGCGGGAACTCAGAGTCCAGCTCAGGGATGCAAAGGAGCAATACAGAAGGAAGCTGGAGCAGAAGATGCAGAACAACAGCATGAAGGAGGTGTGGGACGGGATGAAGATCATCACCGGCTGCAGATCCAGGCAGGGGGCTACCATCGAGGGGGATGGGGTGAGGGCGAACGAGTTGAACAACTTCTTCAACAGGTTTGACCACCCCATCTCACTCTCACCTCTGATCACCCTGCCCCCCACACCCCCATCTGCTCCCCTCCCCCCGCTACAAGTGGACAGACGTGATGAGGAGACCCCCTTTCTGCCCACAATCACAGCAGCCCAGGTGTGTGAAGAGCTGAGGAGGCTTCGCCCCAGCAAAGCAGCAGGTCCAGATGGAGTATCCCCACGACTGCTGAAGGCCTACGTGTCAGAGCTGGGAGACCCTCTGCAACACATCTTCAATCTGAGCCTGGAGCAGGGGAGGGTCCCACTGCGGTGGAAAACATCATGCATCGTCCCAGTCCCAAAGAAGCCACGTCCTACAGAGCTGAATGACTTCAGGCCGGTCGCCCTGATGTCACATGTGATGAGGACCATGGAACGGCTGCTGCTACACCATCTGAGACCACAGGTGAGCCATGCCCTCGACCCACTGCAGTTTCCGTACCAGGAGAAGGTGGGAGTGGAGGACGCCATCGCCTACATGCTACACCGATCCCTCTCTCATCTGGACAGGGGCAGTGGTGCTGTGAGAATTACATTTCTGGATTTCTCCAGCGCCTTCAATACCATCCAGCCTCAGTTGCTCGGTCACAAACTGACTAATATGGGAGTGGGCCCACACCTGGTGGCATGGATTATGGACTATCTGACAGGCAGACCTCAGTATGTGCGACTGGGGGACTGCAGGTCAGACACTGTGATCAGCAGCACAGGAGCGCCGCAGGGGACTGTACTCTCTCCAGTCCTGTTCACCCTGTACACGTCGGACTTCCAGTACAACTCGGAGTCCTGCCACGTACAGAAGTTCGCGGACGACACAGCCATCGTGGGCTGTATCAGCGGTGGACAGGAGGAGGAGTACAGGAAACTCATCCAGGACTTCGTAGCATGGTGCAGTTCCAACCACCTCCACCTGAACACCTCCAAGACAAAACAAATGGTGGTGGACTTCAGGAGGACCAGGCCTCACCCGGAGCCTGTAAGCATCAACGGTGCCTGTGTGGAAATGGTGCAGACCAACAAATACCTGGGAGTGCAGCTGGATGACAGACTGGACTGGACGGCCAACACGGAGGCTCTGTGCAGGAAAGGACAGAGCCGACTGTACTTCCTCAGGAGGCTGGCGTCCTTCAACATCTGCAAAAAACTGCTGCTGCTGTTCTACCAGTCTGTTGTGGCGAGCGCCCTCTTCTATGTGGTTGTGTGCTGGGGAGGCAGCATCAAGAAGAGGGACGCCTCACGACTGGACTAACTGGTGAGGAAAGCAGGCTCTGTTGTGGGCACACAACTTGAGAGCCTGACATCTGTGGCAGGCTGTCTCACTTGATACCTTATCTAAGCTTGTGATAGCCTCTAAACCGACAATCTGCTTTCTTGATCTGCTATCTGCCAAGCTTTATAAAGAATCCTAGCCTTTACTGGGCTCTACAATGCTAGATATTGTTAATTTATCTTAGTACTGGCATTGTGCCCAGCAGCTTTAAGACAGCTGTGGTCAGACCGCTCTTAAAGAAACCACATCTTGATTCTAGTTCTTTAAATAGCTATCGCCCAGTTTCCAATCTCCCGTTCATCTCTAAAGTGCTTGAGAGAGTTGTGTTTCAACAACTCTCCACCCATTTGGCAGTGAATCAGCTGTATGAGCCTTTCCAATCAGCTTTCAGGGCCTGTCACTCCACTGAGACAGCACTTACTAGAGTTTCCAACGATCTTCTGTTGGCTATTGATGCGGACTCTACCTCTGTGCTTTTATTACTGGACCTCAGTGCAGCCTTTGATACTGCATACTCCATTCTATTAGAGAGACTAACTGAGAATTTTGGTGTCACGGGCCAGGCTCGGGCATGGCTTAACTCATACTTATCTGAAAGAACACAGTGTGTCATGTACAATAATACTAGATCCAAACTCTCCAGTGTTAAATGCGGGGTACCTCAGGGCTCAGTCCTGGGTCCTCTTCTCTTTTCCCTGTACATTTCGCCACTTGGACAAATTATACATAGCCATGGTATTAATTATGTGCTTGCCTTGAAAAGGCAACACATCTTATTATCTTGCATACTTATTATTTTTCTTTTTATTATAGTTTATTTTTCTGCAAATCCTTCGGCGCGCTACTCCTTCTACAGCTTTCATTTTAGACCCACACAATGAATTGGGAAAATGTGCAGCCCCATTGAGAGAAGTGTGCTGTTACTTTTATAAGGAATCCGACCCACGGAATTCTCAAAATTCCAATTTTTGTGGAAAATTTCGGCCATAGGAAATGAATTGGCAAAAGTTTGGACGGCTCCAGGGCCCACAGCTTTGGACCTGCGTCTACGCACCAAATACGAAAAACGTGCGTCTTATGGAGAAGAAGCGGTGTGTCAATTTTCAAACTGATCTGACTTTCTGTTTTTCCACAATTCCAGTTTGAAGTCGGAATTCCAAACGCAATACACACTAATGGAGTGAGCTAGAGTGGCATTCCTGAGGGCTAGAGTGGAGCAGCCCTGAAAATTCGCCTAAAACTTTTGTCTTTAACTTGCTCTCCTGGCCACAATTTTCACTCCACATGCATAATTTTTTGGAAAGTAGTAGGAAAACTAGTTGTGCTTTGAAAAATGCAAATACAAAAGCAAAGTAGCTTCAACTTTTTAAACTGTGACCCTTAACGAGGCAGGAGTGCCAGCTCTCTCCCCCATAGACTCCCATTATATCTGGAATGCAAAGTCTCAGGAGAGAAGCAGAAGGACACACTTTTCCAACTCGCTCTGAGGTGGGCATTTTTGGGAGTTGGAAAATAATTTTGACACAGTTTGAAAGCCCAAAGCCTTGCCTTTCTCATGATACCTTTTATTTTCTGCTCGGACTTACTGTCATTGAGAACAAAGCAGTAGTTTGACCACTACGTTTAGGTGATTTTTCACAGAAGCAGCACTGTCACTCATGCTGTGTGCTTCATAGAGCCTCATTTCTGGCTCCGCCCACACAAGCCCCAGTGGCTCAGTGGATAGTGTCTCTGCCTGCCATGCAGGAGACCAGGGTTCAACTCCCCGCCTGGGCAAGAGCCACAACACTACACAGCCCACAAACAGCACAGGGCTGCTGATTTAGCACATGTCCAGGCGCTTGCAAGGCAAGCACATCAAAGTTTCTTCAGAAACTTTATAAAGTCTAGTTTCCATTGTTATGCTGATGATACTCAGCTATATTTGCCCATAAAGGCTGATGATCCCTCAGAGATCAATAGATTAGAGGTCTGTCTGGCTGCGGTAAAAAATTGGATGTCACTAAATTTCCTGCTCATCTCAGCAGTAACATCTCAGATAAAACTGAGATGTTAGTAGTCGGCCCTCCCAGACATAGACACTGTTTTGAACAGGTAACAGTTCTACTTTACAACTGTGTGATTTCACAAAGTGTGGCAGCCAAAAATCTCGGTGTTACTTTTGATCCTTGCTTATCCTTTGACAGGCACATTAAGGATATCACCAAGACTGCCTATTTTCACTTACATAATATAGCACAAATTCGGTCTTCCCTGTCCATGCCTGACGCAGAGACCTTAATTCATGCATTTGTTTCAGCCAGACTTGATTACTGCAATGTTCTGTTTTCAGGTCTCCCACAGGCCAGCACCAAATGTCTCCAGATGGTTCAAAATGCTGCAGCTAGGGTCTTAACTAGAACTAGAAAATTTGATCATATTACTCCAATTCTTGCCTCCCTTCATTGGCTTCCTGTGCATATTAGATCTGACTTTAAGGTGCTTCTGTTAACCTACAAAATCTTAAATGGGTTTGCCCCATCTTATCTTTCAGATCTCCTTAAACCCTACATTCCATCACGGGCTCTCCGCTCTCAAAATGCGGGGCTGCTTTGCTTACCTAGGATTAAGAAGAAGTCAGCAGGTGGCCGGGCCTTTTCCTATCGTGCCCCGCTGCTGTGGAATAGCCTCCCTGCTACTGTTAGTCAATCTGAATCTGTTGATTCTTTTAAATCTAGACTAAAAACTCATCTCTTTAGCCTAACTTATGGTTGAACAGTTAGTGGTATGGTGGGCTGGTTCTCGGTCTCAGTGAAGTAACCCAAGCACTCACCTGCCGACGAGATTATTGCTCTCACGGAGCTAGTTTTCTATCTGTCTTCTGCAGACAATTAATGTTGCACCTTTGTCTCTGTGTGAGTGTGTGTGAATGGTTGATGTGTGTTTGTCCGAGTGCATGCTGTGTCTATCATTCACTCAGGTCTTCATGAAGTTGGTGGTTGTGTGGCTCGGGTCCCCGGCTGCTCTGGTGCATCTGGTTGCCCTTGGTGTCCTTGTCCCTCATCGGCCAACTGTTGTTACACTTATACATATATATCTTTTATTGTTTGTGTTCTGTATTTACAACATCTATTGCATGTCTGTTCGTCCTGGGGAGGGATCCCTCCTCTGTTGCTCCCCTGAGGTTTCTTCCTATTTTCTCCCTGTTAAAGGTTTTTTTTTTAGGGAGTTGTTCCTCATCCGATGTGAGGGTCTAAGGACAGAGGATGTTGTACTTTCTGTAAAGCCCTTTGAGACGAATTTGTAATTTGTGATCCTGGGCTATATAAATAAAGAAAATTGAACTGAATTGAATTCATGTGTATTTTTATTTATTAAACACAATTCAACAGGTACAATAAACAACTGTTTTAACATGCCTTAAAGTGCGCTTGGGAAGAGAACATTAACAGCTGTGTTTTTGGAAAGAAAACACTAGAACACTAGTTTCTTGGTGTCCTTACTGACAGTAAGGTCAGTTATGAACACACAAACATAAAACATTTGAACATTGAACCAAAATACACTTACCCCATACACTTAATAAATAATTAATATTTATTTATTTATTTCATATTTATTTAATATTTAAGACATTTAGGCTACAGCCAAAATACACTTATTAAGTGTATGGGGCTCCGGCTCAACTTGACTTACTTGACTTAAGCTCTTTACTCCTCTTGGGTGCATAGGCCGCTGACACATATCCTGCATTTCACTCTGTTTGTGGCTTTTTGCTCAAGCTCTCCCCAGTTGAGCCCACTCTCCAACATTTCTGCCTCTACACTTCTTCTCCAGCTGTTCCTGGGGCGGCTAAACTTACCCCTGGCCAAATGGCTCAACTTACCCCAGAGCTACCATTTTGAATTTTTTAGTCCCCACAACTAAAATGGTGCACTTTTATGCTAGGTTTATGACCTCGGGCTCTAGTTTCCCGGCGCAGCGCGGGGTGGCGCAGTGAGGCGAACCCCGCGCAGAGCTAGTTTCGACCGGCGAAACGGGAGAGGCGGACAGTTTCCAAGTTTCGCAGACCGAGGTGCGCCGAGATGGGAGTGGCGGTGCAGCGGGGGGAGGTGCCGACAGATTCAGCTTGGCGCAGTGACAGTTTCATGGCAAAAGGCTTTGCCTAGGTGCGCCAAAAGCTCGCCATCTGAAACCACGTCTACTTTCAGCGCAAGGCGCAGCAGAGCCGGTGCAGTGGAAGTTTGGCTGACTGGCGCACATCACCAAAACCTCACAATCAGCACAAACGGTGCCAATCTCCTTTGATCTGACATCAGTTGTGATGGGACAGTTGATATGGAGATATATGTATGTGCTGATTGTGATCGTAGCATTGAATAGTGTTTTTTTTTCGGTATTTATTGCATTGTTCATGTGTCTGACA